>NW_014577200.1:64559-67301 GCF_000485595.1 Priapulus caudatus | reverse complement strand
ACTCCACTGCCTGCTGTCCCTCCCTCCACGCTGCACCACACAACCGCTAGTTCGGCCCGCACTGGCACACTGCCGATGTCTGTCCCTCCCCACGCGTCGCACACACAACGCTAGCTGCCCGCAATACCACTACTGCCTGCTGCCTCCTACGCTGCACCACACACGCTAGTCCGCCTGCGACTCACACTCGCTGCTGTCCCTCCCCACGGCTGCACCAACAACGCTAGACCGCCCGCATCACACTGTGCTGTCCCTCCACCGCCTGCACACACCAACGCTTAGTCTCTCGCGCACTCACACTGCCTGCGTGTCACTCCCCACGTGCACCACACAACGCTAGACCGCCCGCTCACACTGTCTGCTGTCCCTTGCCCCACGCTGCATCCACCACAACGCTAGCCCGGCCCGCACTCACACTGCCTGCCCTGCTGTCCACTACCCACGGGTTGCGCGATATCTGCCGGTGGAAAAAGAGACTGTCCGCTTGAGCTGGCTGCGCGTTCTCGCTCGCCGAGCGAATGAGACGCTGCGAGCCTCGTGAAGTGGTAGCCGGCAATCGACTTTGGCCGCCGCCGCATTCCTGTCCAGCAGAGGGCGCGATCGACAACTTCCGGCTCTGACAAGGCGGAAATGAGAATGCGATGTGGACGCGGGAATTGCAGTGGCGAGAGACGTCAAGAGGAAATTATTGTTATGCCACTGTGCATCCAATGTGACCGCAATAGCAGCACGAAAGCCTACTCAGTCGCGCCTCACACTGTATTCACACTTCCACCGCCCTGCTCGTAACGCGCTTGAGTCCGCCACGCGCTCAACTAAGCCTTACTAGTAAACTCCGGGGAAAATCGCGAAATCTAAACTCAATTACAAATGAGCAGTGGTAATCACGCAGCACAACCGCACTGCTCTGCCAGCCACTTGTACTCGCACCTCCACCCACACTCAGCACCCCCCCCGACACCCCAACCTCACCTCCTACCCCATTCCCCAACCGACCCACCCTCCGACCACCCCACCCCACACCATACCCACACCTCACTCACACCCAGACCACCCACCCTCACACCCCCCCCCCCCGACCACCAACCTCGACCATCCCACCCATCACCCAACCGCCCTCACAACCCCACTACCCGACTACCCCACGCCTCACCATCTTCTACCCCATCACGCCCAGCTGCCCGCACCCCCCGAACCACCACCAAAACCACCTCACCCTAACCATCACCCCACTACCCACCCCACCACCCCCACCTTCACACCCCACCCGCCCCACCACACCGCCACCTCGTCCCACCCACCCCACCCCTCCCCACCCCGACCACCTCGACCACCCACCAACCACACCCACATCTCCACCCCAGACCCAAACGCCAGGTCTGCACGAACCAGGCAGTAAAACAACTACCACGCGGGCAGGCGATAGCGATGTCGATCTACACTCAACTCCGAAATCGCCTCCCTGAGGCTCAAAACAGCTCCCGTAAAATTTTTGAGGACAGCTATTTTTCCCACAGACTTGAAAAAGAAAATTTTTTCTCTGGTACGAACTTACCATCAAAGTCGTACATTACGGCACCGTTGGGCTTCGGCGTGGTGACGCCGGCGTAGCGCGTCGCCGTGTTGGAGACAATGGACGAAGCGTCACCGTCGCCCAGACGCGCGGCGGATGCTGTCAGCTCATCCACCGATGCCGTCTTTCTCAGCGCGTAGTTAGCCTGTCTCGCTCCTGCAGCCAGACAGTGCGAGGGTCAACCAAGGTCATTACTGAGGTCAACCAAGGTCAACAATAAGGTCAACCAAGGTTAACAATGAGGTCATTGCTGAGGTCAACCAATGTCAACATTTAAGTCATCAATAAGGTCAACTAATGTCAACAATGAGGTCATTGCTGAGATCAACCCAGGTCAACATTTAAGTCATCAATGAGGTCAACCAAGGACAACCAAGGACAACAATAAGGTCAACTAAGGTCAACAATAAGGTCATCACTGAGGTCGACCAAGGACAACAATAAGGTCAACCAATGTCAACAATACGGTTAACTAAGGTCAAAAATGAAGTAATCACTGAGGTCGACCAAGGTCAACAATGAGGTCATTGCTGAGATCAACCCAGGTCAACAATGAAGTCATTGCTGAGGTCAACCAACGTCAACAACGAGGTCAACCCAGGTCAACAATGAAGTCATCAATTAGGGTCAATGTTGCAGTTGACATAAATGTTAAATGCAAGGTGGAAACCGGTTAACCAATATAAAACCTAAGGTCTTGTGAGTTTATAACTCGGTGTTTTCACTTCAGATATATATACCTACTTGCTACTTTCACGATGGGGAGAGTAAGATGCAGAACTAATGCGATGATAACGTTTACATAGTAACGGGTATATGATGGCATATTACGAATAATTGCTCCTGATGAATGAAAACTGCAGCACATTTATAAATCCCTTTCCTACAGTATTACGATGCACAATAAAATTCATGCATTTATGCATAGCCTCAGTCTAGCACTCGCCAGTGGGATTACATTTACCTTGGCTACATCCGCAGTCGTCTGAATGCGGTGACGTCACCGGTAACATCCCATTTTGCCTACACCCATTTTGCCTACATCCCATTTTGCCTACATCCCATTTCGCCTACACCCATTTTGCCTACATCCCATTTTGCCTACATCCCATTTCGCCTACACCCATTTCGCCTACATCCCATTTCGCCTACATCCCATTTCGCCTACA
>NW_014577200.1:59700-64534 GCF_000485595.1 Priapulus caudatus | reverse complement strand
CACACATATGACATATACAAAGATAATTAGTATATTATGATATATTATATTATTCCACTCTGGCAGGTGTCTATTTTGTTTTTCCATGCATCGTACCAGGAACACCAGTAGAAAATAAGAATAATGAAAATATAATGAGACCATTGCTTCTTCTGTATACAGATATATCAATGCACAATAATCATAGCATGTGTATCATGCAATTTGAATCTTTACTATCTTGAATAAGGAGTCTAACAAATTTAAGTATTGGTGTGGCAATTTCAGGTAAACCTGTTGATTATTTATTAGTGATTGCATAGGCTATCATAGTACTTTATTCCATGGCTTCTAACTAAGGGCAAATCAGAACGTATTAGTGACCTCCACCGTACATGGCAATTTTCTTAAGCAAGCAGACGTGCGCATGGTCAAACAAGGCACTGTAGCTACAAGTATGGTCCAGGTTGCACAGCACAATAACTAGCAGGACCGAATGAAAGGAACTTATTACTAAGTATTAGGGATAGCCGTTTGCACACAGCAATGTCACAACAGCAAACTGGCATGAGGCTAGTAGCAACAGCTAGAGTCACCAACAATCGACCGGACAACTATGACGTCATAGAGAACGCTCACTATGTTCAAGGCATGTAGTATCTGAAAATTTTAATATTCACGAACTTCATACACAAGCAATCACTCACACACTACCCAGACTGGATACGGGAACGCACTCTATTCGGACACTATCACCAAGATGAACGAAATCAAGATGAAAACAGATAGAAATGAGATAGAAATGGAGATAGATTAAGAAATCAGACGTGGTAGGCCGAGAGGGAGCACTAGCCATCTTATAAACACACATACACAGACGCGCGCATATGCGAGCACACACACATACATGCGAACACACACACACTACATCGAACAACGAAACACACACAGACACACACACACACACACACAACACACACACACACGACCACACTATCACGTGCGCTATACGGGATGCACACACACACATACATGCCGAACACACAGCACACACAACAGCCACACACACACGACACGCAGCGCACGCCACGCACGCGACGCACGGCGCGCGAAAACACACCACACGTCGCACGCACGCACGCCGCGCACGCACGCACGCACGCACGTAACAACACACTCATCAAACAAACACACTGTGCACACGCAGCACACACACTTGCTCAAACAAACGCAGGCACGCACGGGCAGCACGCGACGCAGCGCACGCACACACACACACACACACACACACACACACACCCACACACACACACACGCCACACGGTCACTCAAACAAACACACACACACACGCACGCTCACACGCACACACACACAAACGCACAGTAAGTAAGAAGAGCGGTACACGGAAAACGGATACAGCAGATGCAAATTACCGCAGAACTACAATAGAAATGCTCATTACTCTCACAAGATATCGAAGACAAAGAGAACAGACACACTGCAAGCGAGAGACAAAGCCATACTGATTCAGGTAGGATGTCATTAGTTTTCCACCACCTAACCATATAAACACAGCTTCCCTTGCAGTACCAGGATAATGCACGAATGCAATGTTAGACCACCTAGTATAACAGCAGAGAAGAATAGATATAGTAAGAAGAGAAACTTTTATGGGAGTTGGGTGACAGAAATGACACAACTACCCACTGGAGGTAATAATCAATTGTGAGAAGCCAAAACGAAAAATAATATGCAAAACTGATATATTTTTGTGAGTTTATGCAAACGTTCCAAGAACATATAGTGGGTTAAAACAATTTTTTTTAAATTGGTAAAAAAAAAAATTAAACCCCATATCCTCTATCAACTATTCACATCCTTTGTAAAACAGATGCTTATATAACTATAAGAGAAACCCACAGTTAACTTCTAGACATTAGATTGCACATCCCACTTTAGCAACTGTTATTGAAGTCAATGATGATGAGTTTTTGGACAAACAGACGTTCCTTTGAATAGTGTTCTCGCAAAAGAAATGTTAGAGAAACAAGCTTTTTCGTATTGGTCGATATTTTCACACATAGTGGATGGATCTGTGTGTTATAAACCAATGACGACCTACCCTCCTCACGTGATACAGAAGCGCATCACTCTCAGCAGGGCTCAGCAATCTAGCAGCCATGTCTTCAATCATGGCCACAGATGGCGCTGCATGCACAACAGACGACTGATGCATAAGTTGCGTGCCCATACCTCTCTCGAATCCTTGCACCTTTCCCGCGGCAACTTCCGTTGCGCTGAGCTCGTCTACAACACAATCAAAGTAAAACCCACACGTCAGATTGGCTGGCCTAGAGTCTGACTCTGAGAGACAACCCATCCGCTCGTGCTGCTAGTATCACAACATACGCCACACGCAAGTGTTAACCACAGCAATGCATAGCGAGAAAGAGAGACAGAGAGCAAGCGAGACAGGTCTTAAAGTTCCCTGTAAGACTCTTTCGAAACAGACCGTGCACTATCACCGAGGAGTACCAAGCAAGACGCTGAAGAGGAAGAGAGAGCGTGGGGGCAGCGGCGCGACGAGCCACCACTAGGCGGCGCTGTTTACCGCGTCTAGTCTGTGGCGCGTCCAGCGGTGGCGGCGGCGGCGGCAGCACAGGGTGTAGCTGCGGTGCCGGGTGGAGCCGGTGTATGTCCGTCTCCTTACTCTTCCTCAGCTTTGCGCGTATCTTGCTGAGCGTTGACGGTCCAGCGTGTGCGTTCTCCGCATCGCCTCCCTTCGGCTTGTACTTGCGCATCGCTTTCAGCACACGGTCTTTGATGCTCTGGTGTGATTCGTGCAACCGGTCGCCACCTGCAAGCACAGGACACGCCGCGCGGTGAAGCGCAGAAGACGCGGAAAGGACAGACCAAAGACGAGAATCCCGGAAGAAGAAGGAGAGCATCGTCGCTGCCACCGAAACCGAAACAAACGTCAGACGAAGCGTGAGCGTGCAATTTTACAGCAGTAGTACTATCACTGGCATTGTAGTCTGGCTGAAAACTCCCCACCAGCCCCAAAATGTGATGCCGTCCCTCCCCACGCTGCACCACACAACGCTAGTCCGCCCGCACTCACACTGTCTGCTGTCCCTCCCGACGCTGCACCACACAACGAGGGACAGCAGGCAGTGTGAGTGCGGGCGGACTAGGTGTGAGTGCGGGCGGACTAGCGTTGTGTGGTGCAGCGTGGGGGTTGTGTGGTGCAGCGTGGGGAGGGACAGCAGGCAACTAGTCCGCCCGCACTCACACTGCCTGCTGTCCCTCCCCACGCTGCACCACACAACGCTAGTCCGCCCGCACTCACACTGCCTGCTGTCCCTCCCCACGCTGCACCACACAACGCTAGTCCGCCCGCACTCACACTGCCTGCTGTCCCTCCCCACGCTGCGGATATCGCCCGTGGAAAGAGACTGCCGCTTAGCTTGCTGCGCGTTTCTCCTGCGAGCGAATGAGACGCTGCGATCCTCCGGGTGAAGGTAGCCGGCAATCGACTTTGGCCGCCGTGCATTCCTGTCAGCAGAGGGCGCATCGACAATTCCGTCTGAAAGGCGAGAGAATCGATTGGAGGGGAATTCAGTGCGAATACGTCAGAGAGAAATTAATTTGTATGCATTGTGTGACCGCCAATAGCCGCACAGCCTCACTCCAGCACCCACTTATCACACCTTCCACCGCCCGCTGTGAACAGCACGCTGTGAGTCCGCACGCGCCCTCAACTTAACCCTTACTATTAAAACCATACACCGGGGAAATTCGCCGCAAATCTAAACTCAATTACAAATGCAGCAGTTGAGTAATCAGCCGCAGCACAACTGCACTGCTCTGCCAGCCACTTGTATGCCCCTCCACCCCACCCATGCCAGCACCCCCCCCCTCGACCACCCCAACCTCACCATACCACCCCATCACCCCAACCGCCCACCCCCACCATACCCCACACCTCACTCACACCCAGACCACCCACCCTCACACCCCCCCCCCCCGACCACCAACCTCGACCATCCCACCCATCACCCAACCGCCCTCACAACCCCACTACCCGACTACCCCACGCCTCACCATCTTCTACCCCATCACGCCCAGCTGCCCGCACCCCCCGAACCACCACCAAAACCACCTCACCCTAACCATCACCCCACTACCCACCCCACCACCCCCACCTTCACACCCCACCCGCCCCACCACACCGCCACCTCGTCCCACCCACCCCACCCCTCCCCACCCCGACCACCTCGACCACCCACCAACCACACCCACATCTCCACCCCAGACCCAAACGCCAGGTCTGCACGAACCAGGCAGTAAAACAACTACCACGCGGGCAGGCGATAGCGATGTCGATCTACACTCAACTCCGAAATCGCCTCCCTGAGGCTCAAAAAGCTCGCCGTGTTAAGTTTTTGGGACAGCTATTTTTCCCACAGGACTTAGGATAAAAGAAATTTTTTCTTCTGGTACGAACTTACCATCCAAATCTACATTACAGCCCAGCCGTTGAGGCTTCGCGTGGCGTGATGCCGGGCGTTACGGCGTTCGGCGCGTGTTGGAGCAATGGACGAAGCTTCGACCGCGCCAGCGTGCGCCCGCGGATGCTGATTCAGCTCCATCCACGATGCCGTCCTTTCTCAGCGCCAATTCGAGCCTGTGTCTCAGCTCCTTGCAGCCAGACAGTGCGAAGAGGTCAACAAGGTCATTACTGAGGTCAACCAAAGTCACAATAAGCGTCAACCAGAGGTTAACAATGAGGTCATTGCTGAGGTCACCATGTCAACATTTAAGTCATAAAGGTCAACTATGTCAACATATGAG
>NW_014577200.1:51898-59675 GCF_000485595.1 Priapulus caudatus | reverse complement strand
AGGTCGCCCGCACTTCACACGCTGCCTGTCCCTCCCCACGCTGCTACACACAACGCTAGTCCGCCCGCCACTCACACTGCCTGCTGCTGTCCCTTCCCCACGCTGCCACCACACAACGCTAGTACGCCCGCACTCACACTGCCTGCTGTCCTCCCAACGCTGCACCACCACACGCTAGCCCGCCTGCACTTCACCACTGCCTGCATGCTCCCTCCCCACGCTGCACACACACAAGCTAGTCCGCCTGCACTCACACTGGCCTGCTGTCCCTCCCCACGTGATGCCACCACACAACGCTAGTTCGCCCGCACCTCACACTGCGCTGCTGTCCCTCCCACGTGCCACCACACACGCTAGCCGCCTGCACTCACACTCGCCGGCCTGCCTGTCCCTCCCAGCCTGCACCACACACCGCTAGTCCGCCCGCTACTCACACTGCTGCTGTCCCTCCCACGCTGCACACATCAACGCTTAGTCTGGCCCGCCACTCACACCACTGCTGCCGTCCCTCCCCACGCTATGCACCACACAACCGCTAGTCCGCTCTGCACTCACACTGACCTTAGCTGTCCCTCCCCACGACTGCACCCACACAACGCTAGTCCGCCCGCCACTCACACTTGCCTGCTCTCCCTCCCCACGCTGCCACACAAACCGCTAGTCCGCCCGCACGCACACTGCCTTGCTGTCCCTCCCCACGCTGCACCACACAACGCTAGTCCTCGCCCCGCACTGCATGCCTCTGGTCCCTCCCCACGCTGCACCACACAACGCTAGTCGCCGCCACTCACAACTCCTGCTTGTCCCTCCCCACGCTGCACACCACACAACGCTTAGTCCCTCCGCACTCTCACCACTGCCTGCCTGCCTGTCCCTCCCCACGCTGCCCCACACACGCTAGTCCGCGCCGCACTGCCACCCATGCGTGCCACTCCCCACGCTGCCACCACACAACGCTGTACTGCCATGCACTCACACTGCCTGCTGTCCCTCCACCGTGCCACACATCAACGCTAGTTCCGCCCGCCACTCACTACTGCCTGCTGTCCGCTCCCCACGAATGCCACACAGCAACGCCTAGTTCTGCCCGCACTTCACACTGCCTGCGTCCCTGCCCACGCTGCACCACACAACGCTGAGTCCGCTTGCACTTCACACGGCTGCTTGCCCTTCCCACGCTGCACCACACAACGCTTAGTCCGCGCCGCACTCACACTGCCTGCTGTTCCCTCCCCACGTCTCACCACACAACGCTAGGTCCTGCCCGCACTCACACTGCTGCTGATCCCTTTCCACGCTGCACCACACAACGCCTAGTCCGCCCGCACTCACACGCCTGCTGTCCCTCCCCACGCTGCCACCCACAACGCTAGGACGCCCGCCACTTCACACTGCCTGCTGTCCCTCCCCACGCTGTCACCACACAACGCTAGTTCCGCCTGTTCCACCAACACTGTCTGCTGTCCCTCCCCACGCTAGCACACACAACGCTATCCGCCCGACTCACACATGCCTGCTGTCCCTCCCCACGCTGCCACCACCACAACGCTAGTCTGCCCGCACTCACACTGGCCTGCTGCTCCCTCCCACGCTGCCACCACACAACGCTAGACCGCCCGCCACTCACACTGCTGCTGTCCCTCCCACGCGCCACCACACAACGCTACGTCCGCTCCGCACTCACACTGTCTGCTGTCCCCCCACGCCTGCCACCACCAACGCATAGTCCGCGGCCGCACTCACACTGCTTGCCTGCCCTCCCCACCGTGCCCCACCACAACGCTAGGTCCAGCCCGCACTCACACTTGCCTGCTGGTCCCTCCCACGCTGCACCACACAACGCTGCTTCCGCCGTTTGCACTCACACTGCCTGCTGTCCCTCCCAACGCTGCACCACACAACGCTATGCTCCGCCTGCACTCCACTGCTGCTTGTCCCTCCCCACGCTGCCCACCACACAACGCTTAGTCGCCGCACCCACACTGCCCTGCTTGTCCCTACCCCACGCTGCGAGATTATCCGCCCGTGGAAAGAGGACTGCCGCTTACTTGCTGCGCGTTTCTTCCTGCGCAGCGAATGAGCGCTGCGATCCTCGGGATGAAGGTAGCGGCCAATCGACTTTGGCCGCCGCCCATTCTGTCAGCAGAGGGCGCATCGACAATTCCGTCTGAAAGCGAGAGAATCGATTGGAGGGCGATTCAAGTGCGAATACGTCAGAGAGAAAATTAATTTGTATGCATTGTGTGACGCCAATAGCGCACAGCCTCACTCCAGACAACCCACTTATAGCACTTCACGCCCGCTGCTGAACAGCACGCTGTGCAGTCGCACGCCGCCCTCAACTTAACCGCATTACTATTAAAACCACTACACGGGGCAAATTCGCCGGCAAATCTAAACTCAATTACAAGATCGCAGCAGTGAGTAATCAGCCGCAGCACAACTTGCACTGCTCTGCCACATGTATGCCCCTCACCCCACCCATGCCAGTACCCCCCCCCCTCGACCACCCCAACTCACCATACCACCCATCAACCCAACCGCCCATCCCCACCATACCCAACCCCATCACCACCCCACCCACCCCACCTCCCATTACCACCCCATCACCCCAACCGCCCACCCCCGACCACCCCACCCCACCATACCCCACACCCACCACACCACCCCATCTCCACCCCCAACCTCACCTACCACCCCATACCCCAACCGCCCACCCCGACCCCCCACCCCATACCCACCCCACCATCACCCACCCCACCCCACCCACCTCACCACCCCCCCCGACCACCCCAACCTCACCATCCCACCCATCAACCCACCGCCCATTCACCCACCACCATACCGACCCCACCCTACCATTTCTACCCCATCACCCCAACCGCCTCACCATCCCACAATTACCCGACTACCCCACCCTCACCATTCTACCCCATCACCCAACTGCACACCCGGACACCACCCAACCACCTCACCTAACCATCACCCCCACTACCCACCCCACCACCCCCACTTCCCACCACCCCACCGACCAGCCACCCACCCCACCTCGTCGCCACCCCCACCCCACCCCGACCACCCGACCACACACAACCACACCCACATCTCCACCCAGAACCCACGCCAGGTTCTGCACAGAACCAGCGTAAAAAATACACGGGAGCGAATGAGCGAATTCGCTCTACAAACCCTCCGAATATCGGCTCCCGTGAAGGCTTCAAAACAGCCTCCCGTTAAATTTCTTGAGCGACAGCTATTTTCCCAACGAGACTTGACAAAAGAAATTTTTTTCTCTGCGTACAGAACTTACCATCCAAAGTCTTACATTACCGGCCACCGTTTGGCGCCTTTTCGGGCGTGGCTGACGCCGGGTAGCGCGTCGCGCGTGTTGGGAGACAATGGACGAACGCGTCACCGTCGCCAGACGCCGCAGCGGCGGATGCTGTCAGCTCATTCCACCGATTGCCGTCTTCTCAGCGGCGTAGTAGCCGTTGCGCTCCTGGCAGCAAGGACAGTTCGAGGGTCAAACCAAGGTCATTATGGAGGTCAACCAAGGTCACAATAGGTCAACAGCCGTTAACAATGAGGTCATTGCTTGAGGTCAACCATGTCAACATTTAAGTTCATCTAATAAGCGTCAACTAATGTCAACAATGAGGTCATTGCTGAGATGCAACCCAGGTCAACATTTAAGTCAATCAATGGGTTCAACCAGGACAACCAGGACAGACAATTAAGGGTCAACTAAGCGTCAACAAATAGGTCATCACTGAGGTCGACAAAGCGACAACAATCAAGGTTCAACCAATGTCAACAATACGTGTTAACTAAGGTCAAAAAAAAAATAAAAATATGAAGTAATCCTGAGGTCGACAAGAGGTCACAATGACGGTCATTGCCTGAGATGCAACCCAGGTCAACAATTTGAAGTCAGTGCTGAGGTCAAGCCAAACGTCAACAACGAGGATCAACCAGGTCAACAATGAAGTCATCAAGTAGGGTCAATGTTGCAGTGACATAATGTAAATGCAAGCGTGGAAACGGTTAACCAATATAAAAACTAATAGTCTTGTAGGCAGGTGAGGGTTTATAACTCGGATGTTTTCACTTCAGATTATATACCTACGTGCCTACTTTCACGCATGGGGAGAGTAAGATTGCCAGAAACTATGCTGATGAGAACGTTTACATCAGTGACGGGCTATAGAGTTTGGCATATTACGAATTGAATTGCTCCTGATGAATGCAAACTGCGCAGGCACTTTATAAATCCCTTCTCTACAGTATTACGATGCACAATAAAATTCATGCATTTATGCAATAGCCTCAGTCTAGCCACTCGCCAGTGGGATTACAGTTTACCTTGGCTTACATCCGCAGTCGTCTGATGCCGGTGACGTCACCGGTAACATCGCCATTTTGCCTACACCCATTTCGCCTACATCCCATTTCGCCTACTCCCATTTCGTCTACTCTCAGAATTGGCAATATTCCCATTTCGCCTACACCCATTTCGCCTACATCCCATTTCGCCTACTCCCATTACGTCTACTCTCAGAATCGGCAATATTCCCATTTCGCCTACACCCATTTCGCCTACATCCCATTTCGCCTACTCCCATTTCGTCTACTCTCAGAATCGGCAATATTCCCATTTCGCCTACACCCATTTCGCCTACATCCCATTTCGCCTACTCCCATTTCGCCTACTCCCATTGTTTCATTTTTATGCTACTGTATTTTCTATTTTTGTCAAGTTGTGTTTTCATTATTTGTACCTATGTTTTCTTCTGGTTCCTGTAGGCTGTAGTCTATGCATGGCAATCCAAACCATGTTTTATTATTTATTAATGATTATTTAGTGAACAAACCTATCGTAGACAAAATGGGAATGGGGTAGATTTTGAGCGTAGACGAATTGGGAGTAAGCCAAATGGGTGTAGGGCAACTGGGAATTTTGCTGTAGGCGAAATGGGAATTTTGCCGTAGGCGAAATGGGAGTAGGCCAACCAGGAATAAACCGGGGCGACCATCCCTTTGCCACCCCCCCCCACTAGTTAGGGTCCTGATGTATGTAAGTAATTAACTAACTTACCGTAAATGTCGCATTACTACAATAATGTGAAGCGTTTTGTGAAATGCGTCGGAACTACCAGGGCATAAATCAGCAAATAGTACGTTTCTTTGTGAAATCTTCGCACCTGCACACTATACACAATGATGACTATATAGCCATGCAAGCGCCAGAAGTCGTATCTATATGTATGTACTTCACCTGTACATGGCTATCCCATATATCTTATATCCCATACATCCTATATTACTTATATCTGATGGGTTGACCGATTGTGTTGTTATGTGAACGACTAGTTTTATAGAACTTATACTACTATACAACTGACAGTTGCATCATGCAATATCACGCCCACATTCACCTAACAATTCCCTAACCTTCACAAGACCCCTATCACATACCACCACGGTAGCATGCACCACACCTACACAACACACTAGGCCACAATTAAAAAAAATATTTGTTTGCCCTCACCCGACCAGGCTGAAAAGTTTGGATAGGTATAGGTCGGCTTTTTTTTCGAGGGCGGCCGGGGGTCTTTTTACAAATTCAGCATGGTGTCTACATGCTTGAGTGTGCTTTACTTGTGTGGAGATACCTTTTATGTTGAATGTTGCTTTTGCTTGGTACATATAATGTATTGCCTACAGATTTATATAATGTACAGTGATACAATTTGTATAAAAAAAAAGAATGGGAAAGATCAATAATTTTTTTTAGTCGGCCTCTTTTTTGGGGGTCGGTCGGGTGTGGGCAAACAAACAATATTTTTATTATGGCCCTACCAGCCCTATACACGCCACCATGTTCTAAATAATGCAGATTAACACGGCATATGCGGGTACACCACAGATCCGGCCCTATAGACCATTCTTAATTATTATTCATGACCTGGGGTCACGCACGAAAACGAGGCTAATCTAGGCAATTTTGTAAACAATGTCATTCATTGATCCTCGTTTGTTTCGCAGGGAGATACGCACGGATTGCGACCCTAGATGGCGCCACTCACCGCTGTCGGAGCTGGCGGGCCTCGATCTCTTTGGTTTCGTCTTGAGGTCCTTACGCGGCATCTGGTAAAGGTGCTCGTAGTTGTGGTTGTGCTGCTGAGACATTGCCATCAGGTCCTCATAGGCCTGTAGTTCGATGGGGAGGACCAGGGCGTCGTACTGCTCTATGTCAGAGGGTTGAATTATGCCCCTGCAATTTACAACGACTTCACGCATGAGCAACACGTTGAGGTGAGTAGCGTTGAAATGAGAAGGTGTTTGTAGCAATTTTAGTTTAAAAGTATAATGAGCGAGAATATAGTTGAATAATCCAAGTGGAAATAAAAGAAAACTGGGATGTAGTGTCACTGTAAATTCCTGCTTCACTACAACAAAACCTGAGAGTGGTTCAAATAAATCGTGGCACTTGCACATCTGGGGATTGCAACGTTGTCATCAAAAACATCACGTGCATGCAAACAAATAGTTACAACTATTGCAGGCGTAAATCGTCATATTTGCACAACACGTCATTTCAGAAGTTGTGACATTTTACACCCAGGATGGCATCACTATGCATGATGTTTCTGTCAACTGGCGTGGAGCGGTGGGGCAAGATAGTCGTCCGATCTGGGGATGCATGCCTGGTTGTACATCGCTTGGGGCGATGTGCCTGTACATTCACCACACAACCTGACACGCCCAGACTTGACTAATTACCCTATTCACCCTACCTTATTACCCTTACTAGTGTAGGGAACTACACTATACTATACCAAGACTGTAGTTAGGCTGAGAGGGTCTATGTCCCCCGGGGTACTGCCGGAACGTACCCTAACCCTAACCCTAACCCTATACCGGAACGTACCCTGGTACTATCTAATATGCCGGACTGTACCTCGCCTACTCCACTAACGAGTCTAGGGAGTCGCCTACGTCTACTCCATAACCCTAATCCTAACCCTAACCATATCAAATAGTGACCAGGGTACGTTCCGGTATACCGGACCGTACCTAGGGTACGTTCTGGCAGTACCCTGGGGGACATAGACCCTATGAGCTGTAGTTAGTGGGGGGGGGGGGCAAGGATGGCAGTTGCCCCAGACCAATGTAGATACTATTGTAGCAATGCTACGCGGGTTTAAGCTGTGGATGATCTCAGCGCAATGACATCATCATTAAACCTAGCAACCGAGGCGATCAATGTCCACAGGCGCACGCACAGGCGACCACGCGCATAGGTATATACGCCGCACACCGCACGTAGCGCACTGCTCCCAGTGTCACTAATTACCTTATTGCTTTCATTATGCTTATTGTTAAGATCTAGAACGTTCGCGCGTCGCGGCCACGGGTCATAAACTGGCCGTGGTTTCCTAACTGCGTAGTCGCGTTGCCAGGGAAAAGAAAGATGGACGCTGAGCCCAGACGGGACTGGGATAGAGCTTGGTGCAACGCGCATCGCGCACGAGATAAAAGGGCCACGCCAGCGGCGAGAGGAGACACAGAAGAGAACAGTTAGGAGAGTGAGTCCGTGCACGACGTGCGCAGGCGCGGGTTGACACCGCGAGTAGTTCGGGCGTGGCATGTAACCACACGTAGTCAATAACTGATAGCTCTATACGTAGAATAAACTAGAAACGAGCAGTTGTCGCCAACTACATGTATCCCCCGTGATCTGGCATGAATGGAATATCTCTGTAAGGATGTAGAA
>NW_014577200.1:39423-51888 GCF_000485595.1 Priapulus caudatus | reverse complement strand
AGGTCGCCCGCACTTCACACGCTGCCTGTCCCTCCCACGCTGCACACACAAACGCTAGTCCGCCCGCACTCACACTGCCTGCATGCTGTCCCTTCCCCACGCTGCCACACACAAACGCTAGTACGCCCGCATCACACTGCCTGCTGTCCTCCCACGCCTGCACCACCACAGCTAGCCGCCTGCACTTTCACACTGCCTGCATGCTCCCTCCCCACGCTGCACACACACAGCTAGTCCGCCTGCCACTCACACTGGCCTTGCTGTCCCTCCCCACGCTGTGCCACACACAACGCTAGTTCGCCCGCACTCACACTGCGCTGCTGTCCCTCCGCCACGTGCCACCACACAACGCTTAGTCCGCCTGCACTCACATGCCTGGCCTGCGTGTCCTCCCCAGCCGCCCACACAACACGCTAGTCACGCGCCGCACTTCACACTGCTGCGTGTCCCTCCCACGCTGCCACACACAACGCTAGTCTCGCCCGCCACTCACACGCCTCTGCCGTCCCTCCCCACGCATGCACCACGCACAACCGCTAGTCCGCTCTGCACTCACACTGACCTTGCTGTCCCTCCCCACGCTGCACCCCACACAACGCTAGCTCCGCCCGCCACTCACACTGCCTGCTGTCCCTCCCCCGCTGCCCACACAAACGCTAGTCCGCCCGCACTGCACATGCCTTGCTGTCCCTCCCCACGCTGCCACCACACAACGTAGTCCCGCCCGCACTCCACTCCGCTGTCCCATCCCCACGCTTGCACCACACAACGCTAGTCGCCCGCCACTCAACTGGCCTGCTTGGTCCTCCCCACGCTGACACCACACAACGCGCTTAAGTCGCGCTCCGCACCTCACACTGCTGCCTGCTGTCCCTCCCACGGCTGCCACCACACACGCTAGTCCGCCCGCACTGCCACCGCATGCTGTGGCCACTCCCCACGCTGCACTACACAACGCCTGTACTGCCATGCACTCACACTGCCTGCTTGTCCCTCCCCACGCTGCACACATCAACGCTGTCCGGCCCGCCACTCACATGCCTGCTGTCCCTCCCCACGCATGCCCACAGCAACGCTAGTTCTGCCCGCACTCACCACTGCCTGCTTGTCCCTGCCCACGCGCACCAGCACGAACGCTGAGTCCGCTTGCACTCACCACTGCTGCTGGTGCCCTTCCCACGCTGCACCACACAACGCTTAGTCGCGCCGCATCTCAGCACTGCCTGCTGTTCCCTCCCCACGTGCTCACCACACAACGCTAGGATCCTGCCGCACTCACACTGCCTGCTGATCCCTTTCCCACGCTGCCCACACAACGCCTAGTCCGCCCGCCACTCACACGCCTGCGTCCTCCCCACGCTGCCACCCACACGCGTAGGACCGCCCGCCACTTCACACTGCCTGCTGTCCCTCCCCACGCTGCCACCAACAACGCTAGTTCGCCTGTCCCACTCAACACTGTCTGCTGTCCCTCCCCACGCTGCCACCACACAACGCTAGTCCGGCCCGCACTCAACACTGCCTGCTGTCCCTCCCCACGCTGCCACCACCACAACGCTAGTCTGCCCGCACTCACATGGCCTGCTGCTCCCTCCACGCTGCACCACACAACGCTAGACGCCCGCCACTCACACTGCCTGCTGTCCCTCCCCACGCTGCACCACACAACGCTAGTGCCGCTCCGCACTCACACTGTTGCTGTCCCCCCACGCCTGCCACCACACAACGCATAGTCCGCGGCCGACTCACACTGCCTGCTGTCCCTCCCACGCTGCCCACCCACGAACGCTAGGTCCAGCCCGCACTCACACTGCCTGCTGGTCCCTCCCACGCTGCCACCACACAACGCTAGTTCCGCCTGTTCACTCACACTGCCTGCTGTCCTCCCCAACGCTGCCACCACACAACGCTAGTCCGCCTGCACTCCATGCTTGCTGTCCCTCCCCACGCTGCCCACCACACAACGCTTAGTCGCCCCACTCCACACTTGCCCCTGCTTGTCCCTCCCAGCTGCAGATTATCGGCCCGTGGGAAAGAGACTGCCGCTTACTTGCTGCGCGTTTCTCCTGCGCACGCGAATGAGCGCTGCGATCCTCCGGGTGAGGTAGCAGGCAATCGACTTTGGCCGCGCCCATTCTTGCTCAGCAGAGGGCGCATCGACAATTCCGTCTGAAAGCGAGAGAATCGATTGGAGGGCGATTCAAGTGCGAATACGTCAGAGAGAAATTAATTTGTATGCATTGTGTGACGCCAATAGCCGCACAGCCTCACTCAGCACCCACTTATCAGCACTTTCACGCCCGCTGTGAACAGCACGCTGTGCAGTCCGCACGCCCGCCCTCAACTATAACGCTATTACTATTAAAACCACTACACCGGGGAAATTCGCGGCAAATCTAAACTCAATTACAAATCGCAGCAGTGAGTATCAGCCGCAGCACAACTGCAGCTGCCTCTGCCACATGTATGCCCCTCACCCCACCCATGCCAGTACCCCCCCCCCGTCGACCACCCCAACCTCACCATACCACCATCACCCAACCGCCCACTCCCACCTACCCCCACCACCCATCACCACCCCACCCACCCCAATCCTACCATACCACCCCATCACCCCAACCGCCCACCCCGACCACCCCACCCCACCATACCCCACACCACCATCACCACCCCATCTCCACCCCAACCTCACATACCACCCCATACACCCAACCGCCCACCCCGACCCCCCACCCACATACCCACACCCACCATCACCACCCCACCCCACCCAACCTCACCACCCCCCCCGACCACCCAACCTCACCATCCCACCCCATAACCCACCGGCCCATTCACCACCCACCATACCGATACTCCCACCCTACCATTTCTACCCCATCACCCCAACCGCCTCACCATCCCACAATTACCCCGACTACCCCACCCTCACCATTCTACCCCATCACCCCAACTGCACACCCCGACACCACCCAACCACCTCACCTAAGCCATCAACCCCACTACCCCACCCCACACCCCCACTTCACCCACCCCACACGACCACCACCACCCCACCTCGTCGCCACCCCCACCCCACCCGACCACCCCGACCACAACAACACACCCACATTCTCCACCCAGAACCCACGCCAGGTTCTGCACGAACCAGGCGTAAAAAATACACGGACGATGAGCGAATTCGCTCTACAAACCTCCGAATATCGGCTCCCGTGAAGGCTTCAAAACAGCTCCCGTTAAATTTCTTGAGCGACAGCTATTTTCCCACAGACTGAACAAAAGAAAATTTTTACGCTGGTACGAATTACCATCCAAAGTCGTACATTACGGCCACCGTTGGCGCTTTCGGCGTGGCTGACGCCGGCGCGTAGCCGCTCGCCGTGTTGGGAGACATGGACGAACGCGTCACCGTCGCCCAAGACGCCGCACGCGGATGCGTCAGCTCATTCCACCGATTGCCGTCTTTCTCATGCGGCGTAGTTAGCCTGGTTGCGCTCCTGGCAGCAGACAGGTGCGAGGGTCAAACCCAAGCTGTCATTACTGAGTCAACCAAGGTCACAATAGGTCAACAGCCGGTTAACAATGAGGTCATTGCTGAGGTCAACCAATGTCAACATTTAAGTTCATCTAATAAGCGTCAACTAATGTCAACAATGAAGGTCATTGCTGAGATGCAACCACAGGTCAACATTTAAGTCATCAATGAGGTCAACCAGGACAACCAGGACAACAATTAACGGCAAACTAAGGTCAACAATAACGTCATCACTGAGGTCGACCAAGCGACAACAATAAGGTCAACCAATGTCAACAATACGCTGTTAACTTAGGTCAAAAAAAAAAGAATGACAGTATCCTGGAGGCTCGACAAAGGTCAACAATGAGGTCATCTGCTGAGATGCAACCCAGGTCAACAATTGAAGTCCATGCTGGAGGTCAAGCCAAACGTCAACAACGAGGATCAACCCAGGTCAACAATGAAGTCATCAATAGGGTCAATGTTGCAGTTGACATAAGTATAATGCAAGGTGGAAACGGTTAACCAATATAAAACTAAGGTCTTGTAGGCAGCGTGAGGCGGTTTATAACTCGGATGTTTTCACTTCAGATGATATATACCTACTGCTACTTTCACGCATGGGGAGAGTAAGATGCAGAACTATGCGATGATTAACGTTTACATCAGTAGACGGGCTATATGAGTTGTGCCATATTACGAATTATTGCTCTGATGAATGAAACTGGCAGGACACATTTACTAAATGTCCCTTCCTACCAGTATACGATGCTACAATAAAATCATGCATTTATGGCAGTAGCCTCAGTCTAGCACTCGCCAGTGGGATTACAGTTTACCTTGGCTTACATCCGCAGTCGTTCTGAGCCGGTGACGTCACCGGTAACATCGCCATTTTGCCTACACCATTTTGCCTACATCCCATTTTGCTACATCCCATTTCGCACTACACCCATTTGCCTACATCCCTTTTGCCGACATCCCATTTCGCCTACACCCACTTTCGCCGTACATCATTTCGCCTATCCCATTTGTCTACTCTCAGAAATTGCGCAATATTCACCATTTCGGCGCTACACCCATTTCGCCCTACATCCCAATTTCGCCTACTCCCATTACGTCTACTCTCAGAATCGGCAATATTCCAATTTCGCCTACACCATTTCGCCTTACATCCCACTTTCGCTACTCCCATTTCGCCATAACTCCCTTGTTTCATTTTTATGCTCTACTGTATTTTCTATTTGTTGGTCAAGTTGTGTTTTCATTATTGTACCTATGTTTTCTTCTGGTTCCTGGAGGCTGTAGTCTGATGATGGCAATCACAAACCATGTTTTCATTATTTACCTTAATGGATTATTTACTGTACAAACCTATCGTTAGACAAAATGGCTAAGGCGGGTAGATTTTGAAGTCGTAGACGAATTGGGAGTAAGCACAATGGCGTGTAGGGCAACTGGGAATTTTGCCTGTAGGCGGAAATGGTATTATGCCGTAGGCGAAAATGGGAGTAGGCCAACAGGAATAAAACCGGGGCGACCATCCTTGCAACCCCCCCACCACTAGTTTAGGCGTCCTGATGTATGTAAGTAATTAACTTAACTTACCGTAATGTCGCATTACTTACAATATGTGAAGCGTTTTAGTGAAATGCGTCGGAACTCACCAGGGGGCATAAATCAGCAAAAGTACGTTTCTTTGTTGAAATCTCGCACCTGCACCACTATACACAATGGAATGACCCTATACCATGGCAAGCGCCAGAACGTGTATCTCATATGTTATTGTACTTCACCTGTACATGCTATCCCATTTATCTTATATCCATTACATCTTATATTACTTATATTTTGATGGGTTGACGATTGTAGTTGTTATTGGTGAACGACTAGCTTTTATAGAACATTATACTAACTATACAACGTGACAGTTGCATCATTGCAATCATCCACGCCCACATCTCACCGAACAATTCGCCTACCTCACAAGCACCCTACTCACATACCACCACGGTAGCACTGCACCACACACTCACACCAACACACTGAGAGCCACAATTAAAAAAAAATATCGTGATTTGCCTCAACCGGACCAGGCTGAAAAGACTTTGGATAGGTATTAGGTGCGCGCTTGTTTTCTTGAGGGGCGGCGTGGCGCGGGGCGGTCTTTTTTACATAATTGCAGCATGTCAAGGTGGTCTACATGGCTTTGGGTGAGCTTTCACTTTGGTGTGGAGATTACCTTTTAACTGGTGAAGTGTTGCTTTTGCTTGGTGTGTACTATTGTATTGCCTACAGATTATAGATATAATGTACAGGTTGTACAATTATGTTGTAAAACAGAAAGAATGGGAAAGATCAATAATTTTTTTTAGTCGGCGGCCTCTTTTTTCGGGGGGTCGGTCGGGTGTGGGCAAACAACTAATATTTCTTGATTATTGGCCTTTACCGCCCTATGACACGCCACCGGCCATGTTCTAAATAATGCCAGATTAACAACGCATATGCGGGTACCCACAATCCGCCCTATAGACCATTCATTAATTATTATTCATGACCTGGGGCTCACGCACGAAAACGAGGCTAATCTAGGCATTTTGTAAACAATGTCTTGCCTCAGGCAGGCCACGCCACAGAGGGGTCAGCCGCACGTACACGCCGGGTACACGCACGTACAACGCAGATACACGCACGTACACGCGCGGGTAACACGTAGAGAATACACGCACTTACACGCTCCGTGTGTACACGCACGTAACACGCAGGTACACACACGTACACGCAGGATACACTGTCACGTACACGCGGGACACTAAGAACACGCCACGGTACACGCGCGGCGTACAGCACGACACGCGGTACACCGGCAGTACACGAAGTAACGCACGACACGTGGTACACGCACGTACACGTGGCAAACCGGGCGTGCACGCGACGCTGCGGGGGGTGTACCTCGGGCGCACGTGGAGTGTGCGCGCATGTTACTACGCTGTAATTTGCATGGTACCGCGTGTCGTGCGCGTGTACCGGCAGGTGCACGTGGTGTACGTAGATGTACCCGCACGTTGCACGTGCGTTGTACCTGCGTGTTACGTGGTCTACACCTGCGATTTACGGTGGGCGGGTGTACCCGCGCTGTACGTGGTTTGGGTGTACCCAGCGATAGTACGGGGGCGTGTACGGGCGTGTACGTGCGTGCACGTGCGTTGTACCGCGTGTACCGTGCGCGGTACCCGCGTCGATGGCGTGGTGTACGCCGCGTGTACACGTGCGGTATCTGCGTGTACGGCGTGTACCGCCGTGATACGGGAGTGTAGTTGCGTGCACGTGCGTCGTACCTGCGATTGTACGGTGCGATGTACCTGCGGTCAATTGCGTGTACCCGCGTGATACGTGCGTGTACCCGCGTGCGACGGGCGTGTACCTGCGTGCTGCGATCTACCTGCGTCTACAGTGCGTGATACCCGCGTGTACCCGCGGTACGTGCGTGTACCCGCGGAGTACGCCGCGTTGTACGTGCGTCGCACGTGCGTGTTACCCGCGTGTACCGTGCCGATGTACGCCGGGATGTACGTGCGTGTACCCGTCGTGTACGTGGCGTGTATCTGCGTGTACGTGCGTGTACGGAGAGTGTACGTGCGTGCACGTGCGTGTACCGCGTGTACGTTGCGTGTATTATGCGATGTACGCTGACTTGTACCCGCGATGTACGTGCGTGTATCTGCGGTACCTGACGATGTACGTGCGTCTACACCGCGTGTACCGTTGCGTGGACTCTCGATGTACGCGTGTACGTCGCGTTGCCTCTATCTTGCGTGTACGTGCGTTACATGCGTGTACCCGCGTGTACGTGCGTGTATCTCCGTGTACCCGCGTGTACGTGCGTGTATCTGCGTGTACGTGCGTGTACCCCCTCTGTGCGTGCCTGCCTGAGCAGTCATTGTTTACAAAATTGCCTAGCTTAGCCTCGTTTTCGTGCGATGACCCCAGGTCATGAATAATAATTAAGAATGGTCTATAACAAGACATCACCCTACCCTACGCCCTCTTAACACACACGCTATGCCATTTAGAACACCCTACGACCTTACACCAGTCTGTGGCGAACGCGCTCAGCAGTCTTAGCCGAGGAGCAAATACTAGCTGGTCTATTTAGCCCGGGAGCAAATACTGCTACACGGGGTCATACCCTACATGTAATCAGTAGTAGATAATAGGGATCCCCTATGTAATTCCCTATTATCTACTTCTGATGTAATCATACTCCATTGTTTTTTTTTCATCAGCCGAAATTATTCAGTACCAACAAATCTGACCCAGTTTGTCATAAAAGAAAAATTTTCGTTTTTCGTTGCGCAAAGGTTTTCGGGTTACCCATGTACAGAAAAGTAAATTACTTTTGAAATAAGACACTATAGGTGTATAATATTCTGATATAATTATTACGTAATTATTAACTCCAATAAGTCATTCTTTTCCATATAGGTCCCTGTGACTACCAACCCATACAGCGCACGCACATACACCAACACCCAATACATCCATCCATTCCCTCTCGCACGGCAATGCGAATAGGCACTGAATGCACGTAACATCCACATTCATGGAAACTTACTCTGAACAAGTTTGATTGTTTTTATCTCTCGGTTATATTCTGTAGACACGAGAAAAACGCAGTCAGAACACTCTCGCAAACGTGAGTATATAATACCATACACTTTTTCCATTTGACAGCTGCATGATTCCCAGAAAAAGAAAAGAGAGGGGGAGAGAGAGGCGGGAGAGAAAGTCACGGGCAGACGGACAGACAGACAGACACAGACAAACAGTCAGACAGAGAGACAGACAGACAGACAGACAGGTAAGCAGAAAGGCAGATATAGAGAGCGAGGGAGAGAGAGAGAAAATGGGAGAGGGAGAGGAAGAGCGAGAAAGGGAAAGAGAGAGAGAGAGGGAGAGGGAAAGTGAGAGGAAGAGGGAGAGGAAGAGGGAGAGAGAGAGCGAGAGAGAGAGGGAGAGGAAGAGGGAGAGGAAGAGGGAGAGAAAGAGAAAGGGAGAGGAAGAGGGAGAGGAAGAGGGAGAGAGAGAGAGAGAGAGAGAGAGAGAGAGAGAGAGAGAGAGAGAGAGAGACAGAATAGCATGAATTAATTCCCGTGAATCGCTCGTCAATATCATGACAACTGACGGCAGTGCTAAGAGTAAGAGTGCAAATAATAGAAGTTGTTATAACAAGTAAAAGGAGTATTTACTGTGTTTTGGTCTCTCGAGGCTGGACTCCCAGTTGTACTCTGCATACATCTCCTTGTAGGCAGGATAATGACCCACCTCCTGGCCAAAAGAAATAGTGGTGTGACTGCTGATTCCAACAGCGCATAGTGATTCGTGGTAACTATTCATGGTAATGACCCAATCCAGCCATTATATCTTCTCATTGTAAACACAGGTGGCAACATAATAACAGAGAGGATAAACTAGAGAAGCGGCAGATGTGCGCCACATACATGTATCCCCGTGTTCTCCCCAAGATGTGTAAGTATGATTCGAAGTATTGGTCGCTGCATACGGTCATTTATGGGGGGCGGAGTTATAGAGCGGGATGGAAGGGAAAATCATGAATCAAGGTCAACGGTTACAAGTCAATAAAGGTCGTAGTGACCTGTTTTGGTAGCCGCTAAGGTCAATTAGGGTGCCGGAGTTATAAGAGCGGAAGGGAAATATGGATCAAGGGTAAATAGGTCAAATAAAGGTCGCAGTGGACCTGGTTTGGTAGCGCTGCTGCACCGTATCTCCATATGAGAGGTGTATAGGTGTAATAGCGCAAGTTCTGGGTACGGCTGAAAGTCAATATGGGGTCCCAGAGGTTAGAGAGTGGGAAGGGAAATATGATTCAAGGGTCAAAGTAAGGTCAAAATAAAGGTGCGCAGTGACGCTGGTTTTGGTAGCGCTGGGCTCACACTTCCGGCCCAAGATGTGTAAGTATGACACAAGTTTGGTAGCGGCCTAGTCAATTAGGGGCCGCGAGTTAGAGAGCGGAAGCGAAATATGATCAAGGTAAAGGTCAAATAAAGGTGGCAGTGACCTGGTTTTGGTACGCTGTTCACCTTCTCCCCAAGATGTGTAAGTATACCAAGTTTGGTAGCGCTAGGTCACTACATACGTGCGTATAGACATAACACACTTAGGCAACACGCACCTGGCTCCAAACACACTCCCTATGCCGCTGTTACTGAGGGCTATATATTACATATAGGGCCCTTGCTCTGTAGCAAGCTCTTGACCTGGCTCAATCACACGTGCATCATCAGTTGTGTTTATGGGTATGGTTGTTGATATTGATAGAGCTCATCATCGCACTATCCCTAACCCCTTAATTCTAGGAGCTAACCTCCTAATCAAAGCCCCTAACCCTAACATATACCTAACCAAACCTTAATCCTAACCTAATCCCAAGCTCAGCAATAAAATCTGGTGTCCGAAAATGAGAGTTGAACAGATCTAGCCTCCGCTAAAAAATCTACACCTAAAGTTAGCATTGACGAATGGTAAATAATCTCAAAATACACCCTGGGTTTATGTACCCTTGACAATATACATTGATTCAGCCCCAAAATAAACCTGAACCCGAACCCTACACGTTAATCTCACCCTAACTTAATGATAGCTGAAACAAAGTGGACTAATCGTGCTGACACAACTCATCTCATTGCTCTAACAACAAGCAACTGATCGCGCACGCACAGTGTCCCTAAAACTGAACCGACGGTAGGACTAGTACATGTGGTGAGCAACGCACCTGCACGGTCAGTATCAGCTCCCGCTCCGACTTAAAGATGGCGACGGCCTTACGATGCGAGACCTCGTGGAAGCCGTGTCCGTTGACGTCGACAATCTGCTGGCCTTCCCTCAGCCCGCGTGCCTCCGCGAGACTGCCCGGATCCACCCTGAAACACACGCCGGCACATGTAGCGCTGACAGCAGGGGGCGTACTCCATACACGCTATTATAGCTGATACCAGGGGGCGTACTAGCCATGGCACATGTAGCGCTGACACCAGGGGGTGTACTAGATACATGCTATTATAATTTATAGCCGATTGATACCAGGGGGCGCATTAGACACAGCCACATGTAGCGCTCACACCAGGGAGCGTACTAGACATGCTATCATTGTCAACACTAGAGGGTGCATTAGACACAGCCACATACAGTTCTGACACCAGGGGGCGTACTAGATGCAGAGACGTAAAGTGGTGATACCAGAGGGTGTACTAGACATGCTATTATAGCTGACACCAGGGGGCATACTAGATACATGCTATTATTGCTGACACCAGGGGGCGTACTAGATACATGCTATTATTGCTGACACCAGGAGGCGTACTAGACACACTATTATTTCTGACACCAGAGGGCGTACTAGATACATGCTATTATAGCTAATACCAGGGAGTGTACTAGACACACTATTATTGCTGACACCAGGGGGCGTACTAGATACAGGCTAATATTGCTAACACCAGGGGGCGTACTAGATACATGCTAATATTGCTAACACCAGGGAGTGTACTAGACATGCTATTATTGCTGACACCAGGGGGCGTACTAGATACAGCCATTAAGCCATTAGTTCTGACACCAGAGCCATTAGTTCTGACACCAGAGGGCGTGATATACACTGGGACATAGTGCTGACACCAGAAGGCATGATAGACACTAGGACATATATTGGTGATACCAGGGGGAGTACTATAGACACATACAAGCATATTATTGATGACACCAGGGTACATACCAGTGAATTGGCTATACTACTATTTTAGTAAGTAATGTGACCTGTGGAAAGCGATTTCCATGTGGTCTTCCAGGTCCTGGTCTTCCAGAACCAAAGAACTGTGGTTCCCTTTACTAGATACCATAATCAACACCAACGGCAATTTGTAGAGCTGTGCTATCAGGAGTACTTGAATAGAGACTATCTCATGAATAGGGGTAAGTATAACTGACGTCCTAGAGCCCTGTGGCCCAATCCTGTGGCACCCTGGATTAGTTTAACACATTTGCAAAAAACAAGGGCTGGGCCAGGTCCCAAACTAGGAATTGTAGGAATGTGCAAGCCCTGTTGTCATAGTATACAAAGCCATTACACCTAGCTGGTCATTCAAATAGGAATAAACAATAACATTCTTATTAGGTGGTCGTGGGGATATCGAAGTTTCAATTCGAGTTCAAGAAGTCCAAGTTTAAAATGGTCGAGTTTTATATCACGACCTCCTTCCTTCCTTGTGTGTTGCAGATGAGCATTTGACCGGCATTTACGGGTAATTATCGGCACTAATACGCGAAATAGAGAGCAGCTCAGTGGATCTACATGCTACAACGTAGAACGGTTTTAATACGCATAATCAGCACTGTTTTCATTACGCAACATTACCCGCGCTTGCCAAAAGGTTTGACGTGTAGTGGGGCCTGTTCGCTCAGACCGCTCAGGCTGTGTGCATAAAAACGGGTAGACTCCGCAGATGTGCGTCATGCGGTGTGTGTTCTGCCACTAACACGGTCAGTGCGCTCTCATCCAAACATAAATAATACTGCCGAACACAATAAATAAACTACCGGAGTAAGCTCGTATAGCAAGAAAAAATCCTGTACGTTCCATATATATAGGGCCTACCTACACGTGCATGTGCGCAAATACGCGATTTCCCGTAGGTGTACGTGCACACGCGCCTATACCCACCAGGAACACATAAATAGAGATTCCCTATAGATCATATAGGGATAGATATGTGATATATCAGCAGTGAATAATAACAAACATTTATTTTGATTAATTCCTCATGATATAGACTATGAGATCAGTAGACCTATGCGTGTACAATGGCGTATCCAGAAATGGATGAAATGGGGGGGGGGGGGCACCTGGGGTGCCGAAGGCATGCAACTGCGCG
>NW_014577200.1:34943-38932 GCF_000485595.1 Priapulus caudatus | reverse complement strand
CGAGTACGAGAAATAAGACTTTGGTAGTAAATAGATTTCGTGTTTATTTACTTTTTTTAATTGAGACGTTCCAGTGCCTGTGAGTAGGATCATAAATTATGTAGGATGGATTTCCTACTCTTCTGTTGTTGGGTTACATTATTTGTCTCGAGTTAATTATTTCGTGGCAACGTTATCACTGTACTCTATTATAGCTATAACAACTCACGTCGTGGTCAGCATCCGAAACATCAACCAATACAATCATAGCGGCCTTCAACATTTTGTCAAGGAGTCATATAAGCGGTCAGCATGAAGAAATGGATGAAATGGGGGGGGGGGGTGCACCTGGGTTGCCGAAGGCATATGCAACTGCGCGTGCCATGGGCACGCCAGCGCTAGGGGGTCTGGGGCTCCCCCAGGAAATTTTGAAATATTTAAGCCATTTTCCTGCAATCTGAGGCATACTGTGGGCCATATTCTGATATCTGATGACACTATCTCAACCCTAGACTCAACCCTACAATTTAGGATTTAAAACACTTTTTTTCCTGGGCCTGCAAACGGGGGGTGTACGCCGGCTCCGCCCTATGCTGGATACGCCACTGCGTGTACTCCTGCATGTCCTCGTCACACTAAAGCTAGCCCCGTAACTATGGTGTTACGATGGCAACTATTTGTTATAGCTGCATGGCTACGATCTACGTGCTGTGGCGCATCCCAATAAGTACGGTGCCCCCCCCCCTCCACACACCATCCCTCCACCATCCCCCCACCTTTGTAACACCATATCGTCTTTGTACCAGAAACGACAAACATTGTCTATCGGGGGTGGTGGAGGGGGCTACGGATCACATACATATGCAGTCGAAAGCACGTTAGAATACATTTCATGCGAATTTTGCTTTATGCTTTTTGCGCCGACGCTTTGTTACTATATCTACAACAACGTTTGCATCCCTCACAACGCAGCTCCGCCATGTAGACTTTAATTTTCGAGACATCTTGATTAATAATAAAATGGAGTAAATAATAACCTATAATTTGTACCTGATAATAATAGTAATAATAGCGTCTTTCTCCCTCCCAGCCAAAGCAATTTATATATTCCCCACCAGCCACACCATGGTACAACTACCACATGGGTTAACTCATTGGGAAATCCTGACGAATACGAGCATATACTCGCGGCATTAGACCCAGGAGTTATAGACACCGCTTACATAATCTGTAATCAGGTACGCATAACTTTTTTTCATATCTCGTTTTACTTGTAATAGTATTATAATATTGTCATTTGCATGCATTATAATCTGGCACTGTCCGTCCAATAATATTTAATTTCAATTTTGAATAAATTTTGTAATAATAATATTATATTATATATTATTATATTATATTTAAATAAAACTTCTAACTGCCTATTAATGTCGATAGCCTTACTTTGAGACGTAAATGCCGAGTCCATATTCGCTGCCGCCGCGTATGTGAAACCCCAGCGGTTGACTTTTGCTTATTGGCGTGAGGTCAATGATGCTAGTGGTGCCCCCTGTATGTGGCGTCACGCTGTTAACGTCCTTGCCAGGAAGCATCACAACTCGCTTGTTCTTCGTGTCAAACCTGCAACATCACGACGTTTTGACACCAACGGTTGACAATTGCTATTTTTAGTATTTGTTTCGGTGGTTTCGTACATAAGGTTATCTATACGAACTCGTCTGTAGAGGTACAACTTCTTTTTGGCCACAGTGAAAACTGGAAGCTTACACACAATTAAATATCGCGTATTTTGTAATCGCTGTGGTCATCTGTAACCTAGGCAACGCATCTTAACGCGTCATCTTACCAGGACATTTGCTCTTTCTGAACCTTGTAACCCGGGATGAGACCGGTTCCCTTGACAACCATGCGCAGCTTCCTGCATCCGGCTAACATGGTGCAGACGCTGCGACCAGAAATGTTGTCAAACAGCACGTTGTTGGCTTCCATGATCTGGTCACCGGGTTTGAGACCAGCTCGATCTAAAAATAGAAGAAAACCCTGTCTATATAAAGTTCCCACACACTGCTCGGTACAATTCACATGTCAGTGAGCATTTTCAGAATGTTTCCGTAACGATCCTTAATTCTTTTTGCAACATTCTCGTTCGAGCGTTTTCTGTGAAACCGTCCACGTTCAACAGATTAGGTGCCTGTCTATTGTACGTTTTTTCTGCGTAATACATGTACGATATACGCTACGGATCTACTCTCATTGAGCAAGAAAAAATAACGCACAAAGGGTAATTACTTTCCATTTTTAACACTTCCCTTTCATTCGTTCTCTTTGCTTCGTACGTGTCCAATCTACTTAATCTGCTAAACAACCGCGCACGAACTAATGCTGACATTACATCAGATACATTCCCTATTATCTACTCCTGATTACATCAATTAAACTAATATATCAACGAACTGGAGTTAAATGGTTGCAAAGCTTGTTTTTCGTAAATTATCTTATTCAAAGTCGTACGGAAGTTACCAACGGCACGAAGTGGTCCTTACGCACATACCAACGCACACATACACGCACGTACGTCAGCGCATATATATATATATATATATTGATTTGTCATCGTCATGTAGTTCCGGAATTATGTGACGACGAATTTTGTTTATATGTTTCGCGCAGTGCACGTTGTAAAATGATAATTTTCCGGAGATAATTTACACATGCCGCCTAAATAAGATAAATAATAATATTTGTAAAGTAAACTAATGTTAGACGGAATTTTACAGCCGGATTCGGTTCGGCTTTTTTCTACCTTTCTGCCTTTTAATCTGGAGGTGGCGCTGGTATTGATGTGTGCGTTAGCAGCACACAGGTTTACATTCGCTGTCTTTATATCTATATATGCCGGGCTAATCGGACTCACGGCAGGTTCGGATCGTTTAGTACAGCCGCGTGAGCGTGTGCGGTAACTTTCGCATTCCCGTGTAAAGGCACGATTTTTTCTCCGTTTAATCACTGCACATTTTCTTTGTTCACTCCATATTATGGTCAGCACCTCACGCAATAAAGATTGGATTTACACTGAAACTGGCTGTGATTGTATTGGTTAGCTGTCATCACACACACACACGCACACACACACACACACACACACACCCACACATATATATATATTATACAGTTTTCACTCCCAACCTTCAGCTAAACACAATTCAAACAATGGTGAGATCAGTAACTGATAAACGTATGATCGTTTTCTTTCCAAGCCTACGCCTCAACAATATTCAAGCACTTATGAAATGAATAGCTGCATATATGTATGATAGATTTCTCTACCAGCATCCAGCTCAACAAAATTTAAACACTGATAAAGCCATTAGTTGATATATGACAGGCTTCTTTCTAATCCCCACCTCAACAGAATTCGAATGGTGATGAAATCATTAGATGTATGCTAGCATTCGTATGAAATCTATATTGCAGCAGACGCCAGTGAAATCGCTGCCTACTGTATGGCAATTTTGTTACGTATACAGCCAAGCTTAAGGGCTTCTCTGCAAAAATGATGGGCTGGGTTGCTCTTATTCATCAATTATTAACAGCCATCGTCATGTAATTTCTTAATGACTCCTTAACGATGTTTGTACGCGGAGGGTTGAATACACGTACAAACACTGTGCAAGTGTGCTGGCGCATGTACAGGCGATATTTATGCGCATATATTATATACGTTGTATATACGACAATTTCTTGCAAATAGTATCAATCTTGTGTCCAATCCGCATATGATGCATCTCGGCAAATAACGATAGATTGACGATGACGTCGGTACAGTCTCGTCTGTTTTATTTACACGCACGCACGCAGGCACGCACGCAGGCACGCACGCACGCACGCACGCACGCACGCACGCACGCACGCACGCACGCACGCACACACGCACGCACACACACACGCACATATTTACACGCACGCACGCACGTGAGCATATATATATATATATATATTGTTTTGTCATC
>NW_014577200.1:32534-34933 GCF_000485595.1 Priapulus caudatus | reverse complement strand
GCACGCACGCACGCACGCACGCACGCACGCACGCACGCACGCACGCACGCAAGCAAGCACGCACGCACGCACGGACGCACACGTCACGTTGTCTCTCCAGGCACGCGCCTACAGTGCCGACCTGCCGAGACGGGTCACTATACCGAAATAATCATAAGTAAGTTACCGAGATAATCATAATCCGTATAGCCACCGATCAATGTTATCGCTATGAACGTATGAACCCGATGTATTATACGTGTGCGTGAATTGGCCAAGGCGTCCAGCGCACAAGGCCGTGCATTGACAACCCGGTCATCAGCGTGGATAGCTCCCTCGGTGACCCGCCTATAATGACCACACTAACTAGGATAAAAACTTGAAAAAAATAGCTTTACGCCCTCCGAGATCTGTGTCTCCGGCGACGGTGATTATAGATACTTGTGCGTATCTTCGCTGATGATGCAGTCACACCTGCGCGAAACACAAAGGTAGCTTTGCTGCCGCTACTCGATTGACTCAGACCACGTTCTTCGATTCGCTCTGCCACGAGTGTGCTGCCTCTACATAATTGCTCGGCAAGTAACGACGCTGGGTCAGTCTAGCCCGGTCAAACAATACCACCATTGTTCCAGTAACCTAGCCTCACTCCAGCAGTCGTTCGGCCGTACGTTCTCACACGGGGCAGCCTGCGCATTAAGGCGAGTCGCATAACTTTAGGTGTCAACCGATATCGAACGTTATCCTAATGTTGCCTGTCTCTCGTGAAAAGGATGCGACTTCCCGGATTCTTCTCCTCGAACTAATGGGGAAGCCGCAGGAAAAACACCCAGAGAGGACGCCGCGGTGAAGGGCACGTACCACCGTCTGCAGGATATATCAGCACCTATAGACCCATCACCATAGACCATAGACCTTATCACCCTCACTATCACATCCACCGATAAAGCACCCGATCATTATTACTGACAATTGACTCACTCGTCGCGAAGGCTGTTCGTGGAACTGGGTCGCCATCACGCGTGTGTGAAACGTGTGTTTCCCGCCGAAAGAGAGCGAGACGAGAGCGGGAGAATGACGAGTGCAATTCACAGGCTGCACTAAGACTATACCGAACCGTAGAACCATAATATGAATCTCAACGGGACTCGGTCACCTTCGTGAACAAAGTTCGGAAATCTGATCCTCAAAATTTTGAAATTCGCCGTCGCGAAAATAGCACGTCGTTTAGCGCACTGCGCTACGTCCTTCTGTTGCATTTTGGCATCTCCGTAATCAGCATAAGCCCCGCCTTCTTCGTTGATGGGCATGAATGGGCGTCAACGACGTGACCCGTTACTGCGTGTAGGTGTTTGACGAGACTGTTTGCTTTTCGTAAATAATGAAAGGCCCGGCCGATGCATTTCGCACCGAAGTGGAAAAATTAGGGCATTTTTACCCGCTTTCGGAAGTGAACGAGTGCGTCATTCATTACACATTGAAGTTTTTCTAAAAAATTAAATAATTCCGAAAATAACCGCGCTACTCGATTGTTTTAGCCAATGAACGTAGCTGTGTTTGTGACGTCTTGCCCGCGAGCTTTATGCTTGGCTTAGCGGGCCTCGAAACGGATATCGGAGGCAGGCACCTCGCAACCCGCGTGTTTGCTTACATATATTGTAGCTTTGTGACGTACGGTGTTCGGGAGTTCTGCGATGATAACCTCGTAATTTCTCACATTTCTTAAGGTGCATTGAACATTTTATCAATTTAGTGGTGTCAGTTAGTCACGGATATGTCACAGTAAGTACTAACCGTATATGTTTCACATACGTTCACCTATTATGCACACAGGCAGTCGATCATTGAAAAATTGTGTGAAGATTTATTTTTATTGAGACGTTCCAAGCCGCCTGTGGTACAAGGATAGGGAGCATGGCGAGATTGACAACTATGTAGCGTAACACATCGGCTTTGCTCTCACAACTATGCTCTCTATCCTTGAGCCCTTTCATCAGTCTTGTACGTCAATGCACGTGCGCCAAGAGCCATAAACTTAACACAATTTTATCTCAGTTATTGATTACGCCTGAATACGTGATTGATCAGGGAGGGGGTTCATGTAAGAGAAAGACATTTTCTTAGGGGTTCCGAAAAACACAATTCCACTTGACCCCCAACAAGCCCTTTGACTGACTAGTCAAGAAATTCAAAGGTCTGTATATTGATCTTATTTAGCCGCCGATAGTTCTTATTTAGAACAAAGTCCTCATTGTTATCTTCTAAAACTACAGACCATCCGCTGACCGCTGTGGAGACGAGCGCCGGGCCTCGAATTTTGCGCACGTCTCCACTGCGGACAGCGCTTCATTCTTGAACATCCCCGCGGTCGCGTGCGCATATCCCGCGGAACTGCGCGTCTCATCCGCGCGCAGCGCTCG
>NW_014577200.1:29726-32051 GCF_000485595.1 Priapulus caudatus | reverse complement strand
TATTCTATTATATGATTCGCTATCATGACATTCTCGATATTGTCTGCGTCTGAACGAATTCGACGATTTTACGACGTAAAATAAGAGAGGAAATGAGAAAATACCAACGCATGGCGGTAGGTCCATTGTTAAGCTGCCAGCGGAAAGTGCGCTAATAACAACAAGGCACGAGCGAATGTCCTCCCATTTTTAGATTCCTAGCGTCATTACGTATTCACGATACGTAGATCGATTATTCGTATTCGATGATGCAGAGTAGCATGTCCAGATCGTGCATCCGTCACCTACCAAGCGGACCGGGCTGCCCGGGGATCAATCATGGACCGAGCACGCGCAGGTACCCGCGCATACTACTGCTCTGTGTATCACATGTGCACGTCTATCAAAATCGGATTGAGAATTAGTTCATAATTGCTTGTAATTTGCATACAGAATCACTCATGTAAACGTGCGAACACACATGGTCGGTCTAGGAAATGAACGCTATTGGAGTACTCGTTGTTCGATATGCTATAGACTGACATCACGAGTCGTTGAGAATCATGTGGGCTTTTCCCGCAGTGACTTTAGGCACTGGTCTAGTGAATAGCGGCTGTTGTATGGAGTCGGGTGAAGTCTAGACAGTTCATTGCAGACTAATGACCACCAGTGGATCACACCGTTGCCACGGAGGACGGGTACTTTTCTTAAAATAGTAAGAATAAGTGATATCTGCACGCGCCTGCCAAAAGATTAACATAAAAGAGAAGAAATGTAAAAATATAATTTTATATTTCCCTTCGTATAGGTATTAATTTATAGCGCAAGAGAATGGCAAAATGGGGAGAGCATGCAAAAAGAGTATGCCAAAAGTCGCCCAAATGGCTATCATATCATATATATCTATCATGTCCCCAGCCTTAGGTGAAGAAGTAATGGCAATTTGGACCGCCATACAACAGAAAGAGTAAGACGGCGAGAGAAAGAGATAGAGAGAGATAGAAATAGAGAGAGAGGTAGATGGCGCGCGCGAGAGGGATAGTACAGAGCCGTATATAAAGATATATATATACGGCTCTGGAATAGTAAGAAAAAAACGAGAGATAAAAGTAAGACAGAAGGAGATATGGTAGAGAGATGGGAAAGAGATATAAATATATATAGAGATAGATGAAGGTATACTCAGGATATATACGACAGCTATGCCATTAATGGAGGTACTGCTGAGAAATCTGTGCCTGCGGCTAGAGTCCCTTCCCCTCTCTCTCACACACTCTCTCTCCCTCCACCCCCTCTCTCCCTCCACCCCTCTCTCCCCTCTCTCTCTCCCTCTACCCCTTCTCTCTCTCTGCCTACATCTACCTCTCCCTCCACCCCTCTCTCCCCTCTCTCTCCCTCCACCCCTCTCTCCCCTCTCTCTCCCTCTACCCCCTCTTTCTCTACGTGAAGGTGAGGGTCTAGGTCTGCGCTATTATGGTGTGGACCCCCGGAAACGACGAGGGGCGGTGTTACCGTTATCAGCCGCAACTGACGAAATTGGTTTTGACAGCGTGCATGGTAGCAATGGTATAGGTAGTCAGTCAGTCTTACCGCTGCACCTATACTTGCTATTCCTGCTAACGACAGTTTCCGCGTGTTATCAAACATTGTTATTACGATATCTACGATGTAAGGGATAAACTGCAGCAATCATTCTAACCATATAGATGCCCTACACGACACTATATTCTGCGATATATACGATTCTAAACACGCAAACGAGAGCGGGTGGGAGGTGCGGCGGCAGCTGGGGCTTAGCACTGAAAGTATCGGAATGTAGTAAGGGGGTTGCCTTGTATTTCCCGAGAAGGAGGGACGGGAGCGCACAAAAGAGCCCGACAATATTTTCTCGCTTTTTCCGTGCAGCACAGGAGCGTCGTGCTAGCTAAGCCGCTTACACATACACACTATTGTGTATATTGTGACTATTGTGTAAAATATGTGTACGTATATGACTATACACCGATTCACGGCCGCTGCTTGTACATGCACGCGTTTACCGTAAGCAGAACTCCCGTGAACATACGTAGAATCACAATATGATGACTATCTCGTGGTAATAGCCATGTGCTGCAATTCTGCGCCACACTAACACATAGCCGTCGTTACCTGGTCCCTCGCTGATGCATTCCTATTATTATATTGTTCTTATATTTCTATGTTCTAAAGAAATACACGCCGTGAGCGCGTAATTACTCTCATGGCAGCGCGCACGTGCGTGCGTGCGTGCGTGCGTGCGCGCGCGCGCGCGCGTGTGTGTGTGTGTGTGTGTGTGTGTGTGTGTGTGTGTGTGTGTGTGTGTGTGTG
>NW_014577200.1:22219-29012 GCF_000485595.1 Priapulus caudatus | reverse complement strand
CACGCACGTACCCCACCACACACACGTACGCACAAACACACGCACAAACACACACACGCGCGCGCACACACACACGCGCGCGCACACACACACACACGCGCGCACACACACACACACGCACGCCCCCACACACACACGCACACACACACGCACGCATGCGCATGCTCACCTGCAGAACTTCCGGCGTCTACGTCGCTGATGAAGACTCCGATGCCATGCTCCGCCCCGCCACGCACGCTGAAGCCCATCTGTCCGCCGCCAGCGTTGTCGATGCCGACGACGCGGTAGACGCCGTCGCCGCGGTACTGCAGGTCTGAAAGCACGCCAATGTCAATCGTCATTATCATCGTCATTATCGTTGTCGTCGCCATCGTCGTCGTCGTCGTCGCCGCCGCCATCGTCGTCGTCGCCATCGTCGTCGTTGTCGTCGTTGTCGTCGTTGTCGTCGTTGTCGTCGCCGTCGTCGTCCCCATCGTCATCATCGTCATCATCGTCATCATCGTCGTCATCGTCGCCGTCACCGTCGTCGCTATCGTCGTCATCGTCGTCGTCGTCGCCGCTGCCGTCTTCGTCGACGGTCGCACCGTGACGATGACGGCATGACGTCGGTCGTCGGTTCACGCTCGGATCTATACGTCACGAGTGCGCAGACGGTCGGCCGCTCACGGCGTCAGTAGAGAGTGCGAACACAGGGCAAGTGCCATTTCATCGGGGCTTCATCTGGCCACTTCTTTCTCTCATTACGTCTTCGTCTCACCACGTCTTCGTCTCATTAAGAATTCGTCTCGTTAAGGTTTTCTCTGATTAGGGCTTCATCTGATTAGGGCTTCATCTGGTCACGTGTTCATCCCATCACTTCTTTGTCTTATTAAGGTTTCATCTCTTCAGGACTTCATCTGGTCACGTCTTCATCGCATCACTTCTTCGTCTCATTAAGGTTTTCTCTCATTAAGGTTTCCTCTCATTAAGGTTTCCTCTCATTAAGAATTCCTCTCGTTAAGGTTTCCTCTATTCAGGACTTTATCTGGTCACGTCTTCATCGCATCACTTCTTCGTCTCATTAAGGTTTTCTCTCATTAAGGTTTCCTCTCATTAAGGTTTCTTCTCATTAAGGTTTTCTCTCATTAAGGTTTCCTCTCATTAAGTACTCCTCTCATTCACACTCATCAGGGCTTCACCGAGAAACGTATCGCTCATCTAGGAGCACTAGTCACTAACAAACGCACGCTCAGCACGAACGCAAGGCACCGCCCGCCGTGCCGCAGCAGCCATCGTCCCCGCCTGCTGGGCACAGAGAAAGAGGCAGACGTGAATGAGGGGAAGGGAGTGTTTGCGCTGCTGGTGTGGTGGTGGTGGGTGGGTGGGGGAGGCGCGTGCTCGCGGTCGTACTTAATTGATTGGAATACGGCGTTAAAAAGCGATCGCGTTTAAATCGATGATTCTTCGCAGCGGAGAAAGAGAGGCAGCGTGCTAGTGCGCATGCGTCGTGCGAGGATTTCCACTACGTGAGCGCGTGTATGGATCCCGCTTACGAGAATGAGGAAGGCACGGGAATCTTACTTTCGCTTGTTATCTGTGTATGTCTCTACACCGCGTAAGCTCACATCAAAATCCTAATCTCAATCTTGCTCATTACAACGTTGACATTTTATATCGAAGTTTCATCGAATAAAAAATCAAGATGTTGATGAGTACGGACAATCAAAGCTCTATATTGTTTCCAGCGACAGATACAAGTGTTTGCGACTACAACAAAGGGTTATCTAGGCGGGAAAGGTTGGGTGACGTAGATAAAGCGGCAAAATCCGTAACTGTGGTGGTCTGACGGAAATATTCTGAGCTGGATTCCAAATCTGTTCGTTACGTCATCTGATAATATAACGACTATATATGTTCATCAATGCTAGCACATCACACCGCAAAACGATTAAAGTGTCGTCTAAATTACGGCAAATTTGTTATCGCGTTCAATTTACTTGTCAAATTGGACAAACAAACGTTCAAAATGGCGGCGTAAAAATACAGCTCGTGCTGTAAGATCGACACAACGCTACCGCGGAAGGGAAGAGTGATTATAGTTTACACAGACCCCGCTGTATAGTGCTTTAGTACAGTCATGAAATCGAACGGACCCTGCCATAACAACGGGGCCCCGGTTACTCCCCCTACACCCACCCTCATTTATAATGCTGAGCCCAACCTGACCGCAGCCTCCCAGCTACCTGTTAATTAAGTTAATGCATTGTGGCTCTTAATTGGCATCTACGTAATGCGTAGAGAAATCAATGAAGGCGTACAGCGAGGGAGAGTCATGCAGTCACTTCATCACCATGCCGACGGCAGAGTAACATTCCAGAAGGAAAATCCAGCACACGTTACATAATACCAGAATGATAATACGCACACGCGGGCGAGGTAGACATCTCATGCTCTAGCTGACACGGGGTGAGCGGACGAAAGAACAACAACATCAACATTTGATGAGGGCGGTTTTATAACAACAACGCTGCATCGAGATTGTTCATGTTACATACGTTGGCACTATACACGTAAAGTTATCCCTTAATGCTTTATGAAAGGTAAATGCATTTGTTGACGCTAGAATCCACGTTTATGACTAATTTACAGTTAGGGAAATGAGTAGCAATAAAACTAACAATAAAATGGCGCCAATAAACGGCATGCGAAATATTACACACTTTACGCTTCTACCTATTTACCGTCACTTTATCATGATACTTACTTCGTACGTGCGAGAAGTATCACCTCTCACACTACAGACAATAGGTTCCATGAGTAACGAGGTCTAACTACAATTCTAACCCCTTAGTGACTATAAAACCGACATTTGCTCTATGAACGCCCTCGCACCACCGCTCATGAACCCTCAGGTATCACATTTATCTAATACGTATTTCATTAGCAAGTGTTAACAAATCTTACATAATACCTGCTCCTAGTTACATCGGTGCCTTGAGGTTTTCTGACAGAAGCCCCATCGGAATTTACGGTAATAATGAGACTATCCATTCATCTGACAACGAAAACATTTCCCCCCCCCACTCCCTCACCATCACTCATCTCCACCCACACTCGTCGCCACACCGACACCACCGACACCCAAACACACCAACACCCATCCATCCCCACTAACACTTAAACCCACCAACGCATAATCCTTCCCACACCCATCCCCATACACACTCATCCCCACTAACACTTAAACCCACCCGCGCCAGATTCGACCCACAACCACCCCACCCAATCCCATCTCCATCCACACCCACCCCACCCACAACCCATCCCCACCCACACTCATCGCCAACCACACCAATCCCCACCCATCCCACCCAAGTCCATCTCCACCCAAATCCGTCACCACCAACACTCACCGAATGAACCCGATGGCAGTGAGCAGGTACAATAAGAAACCATATGCAGTGCTCACTTACTCACATCTCATCACATCACATCATTACAACTATATCTCATTAGTCCATCCTTTCAAACTCACCACTCTGGCTGACAAACCACCCGTGATTCTTACTGCCTATTACCACCAATACATCTAACGGACTGTAACTATAACCGAACCCCAATGTGCACATATAACACCATTTTAAACCATCCTTAGATCTTCCTAATCTTTTATTCTGATCTTATTATAATTTCTAACTTAAGATATTCTTTACCCGATCCCCAAGCATGAACCTTGCCCTTACCTAATACTAACCCAAGCAACAAAACTAAACCTAAGCACAATACTGATCTTAATTCGACCCCTACACCTAAACCTAATCTTATAACTATAATACTCACGATAAATCTAATACATTCCTCAACCACTCGTGCAGCAGTCCCTATTCCCTATAGCATTTATTCCAGAAAAATTTAAACCCTGTACGTAACCGTAAACCCCTTCTTCGGACCATAACCACAGTATGTACCGATGTCCGTAACCTCCAAACCTAACAACAGTAATCCTTTCAAACTCCCTAACTTGAACCCCAACCCCCATTCAAAATACCTAACTCCACACGAACACCGGACCCTACATTGACTCCTGACCCAACCATAGCCTTATCAACACTCTCAACTCGAACCCTAAGACCTAACCCAACACCCATCACCTGCCCCAATCCTAATCCTAACAACACCACTAGCTTGAACGTCAACACCTACCGCATATCAGTCTTGATACGAATCGTAACACTAACACCAAACATCTATCTTCTCAGACCTTGACCCCAACCCAGGTATTCCAACCCTAGTCTTGACCTTGATCCTGCTCTTGACGGCGACCCCAGCTCTCGAACCCCTTGTTTTTTGGCATTGACCCTAGCATTGTCTCCGCTCTCCAGCCCTAGCCATGACATTGACCTTAACCTTGACACTCTAGACATGACATTGACTCATAACTTTACCCACCAGCCATGACCTTGACCCTGAGCGTGACCACAAATCCCAACCCTTGCGCGCCATAAGGTCAACACCACCCTACACCACCACCAGCAGCATCATCATCATCAGCAGCAGCAACAACAACAACAACAACAACAACAACAGCAACAACACCTTCACCACCTCCACCACCGCCGCCGCCACCACCACCACCAGCAGCAGCAGCAGCAGCACCACCACCACCATTACCACCACCATCACCACCACCACCACCACCACCACCACCACCATCACCACCACCACCACCACCACCACCACCACCACCACCACCACCACCGTCAGCAGTAACATCACTAGTATAGCGTATACGTACCGGCGCTCTCCGCTCCGCTGCTGCCGTCGACGACCACCGAGTAATCCTTGGCGGCAGGCAGGCGCAGCGGCGTCGCCATGCTAGCGTACGGCGCCAGCCGGTCGAACTGCCGCAGGTGCGCGTACGGCACCAGGTTGCGTATCTCTCGCAGCAGGTCGAGCTTGGAGGGCGTGTCGAGCACGGTGACAAGGTCGGCGACGAGCGAGTCGACGCGCCGCGCGGCGTGGTAGTCGCGCAGTGCCTGGTGCAGCAGGTTGCGCTCGGCTGCGCTCAGGGTCTGCTTGGCGCGCTGGTAGAACTGCTTCACGTAGCTCTTGCGCTCGTCGCCGTCTGCGCTGACCGTCGATGCCATGTTGGTGCGTGGGTGGGAGGTAGGGAGTGGGAGGGAGGGTGGCTGGTTGAGTGGGAAGGAGGGGAAAGGAGTGTGGGGTGGTTGAGTCGGTGGTGGGAAGGAGTGGGAAGGTGGTTGAGTTGGTGGGGGGAGGGTAGTTGGGTGGGAAGGAGGGTGGTTGAGCGGGAGGGTGGGAGGGTGGTTGAGTGGATGGTGGGAGGGTGGTTGAGCGGGAGGGTGGAAGAGCGGTTTAGTGGATGGTGGGAGGGAGTAGGGGGTTGAGTGGGGAAAGAGTGGTTGAGTGTGTGGGAAGGAGGGTGGTTGAGTGGGTGGGAGGGAGGATGGGTGAGAGGGAGGGTGAGTGGGAGACAGGGTGGGTGGGAGGAAGGGTGGTTGAGTGGATGGTGGGAGGGAGTGGGGGGTTGAGTAGGTGGGAGGGAGGGAGTGGAAGGGTGGTTGTGTCAGTGGTGATAAGGACTGGGAGGGTGGTTGAGTTAATAAGAGTGGGAGAGTGGTTGAGTCGGTGTTGGGACGGAGTGGGAGGGTGGTTGAGTGGGTGGTTAGAAGGTGTGTGTGTGTGTGTGTGTGTGTGTCTTATATAGATGGTAGGAAGTAGGAGGTGTGAGTATCTATGTCTTGGGTGGATTGGTAAATTATGGCCTTGAAAAACGTGCCGCGGCATTCCGACGGCCCGCTTGCTACCGCATGGTATTGCATAGGACACAGGCACAGCTTGTACAACATGCACATGACAGGTTAGAGCACACCGGTGTCATCTACGCAACGACACGCGCGCGCGCACACACTTCACTACCACGCACATATACGCACACGCACAATACGCGCACCGCGCACGCACGCCACGCACGCACGCAGCGCACGCACACACACATCACACACGCACATCATCACTACACGACACATTCACACCGCACTATACGCACACGCACAATACGCGCACCGCGCACGCACGCACGCAACGCACGCACGCACGCACGCATGCAGCGCGCAACACAACACAGCACCGCCACATCACGACACTCACACGCGCGCACATACACGCACGCACCAGGCACGGCGTACACACACACACTTTAACACACACACACACACACACACCACGAAATCAAAACACACCACCACCCACACACAACACACACACGCACCACGTACACACACACACGTACACACACACACACACACAACACACACAGCACACACACAGCGCACGCACGCACGCACGCACCGCAACGCTCACGCACGCGCGCACACACGCACACACGAACACGCACACACGCACACCCACCAGCACACACACACACACACACACCACACACACCAAAACACACACACACACACACACACAAACACACACACACACACATACAACACACACACACACACACACACACACACACACACACACACACACACCACACACACGCAACACACATATTATATATATATATATATATATATATATTATATATATATATTATATAATTATATATATAATATTGCCTCACTTGTGAGAACGTCTGGTATGTGACGGTGTCTACAACTATCGCGTGTCACGTGATATCATAACGATAACAGTCCGGCAGGCAGAGCGCAGTTACTGTGTTAGGGAGAGTTATTTAGCCTATGTTAGTATAGTCTATATAATACCTATATACATTCACCCGCTG
>NW_014577200.1:16441-18874 GCF_000485595.1 Priapulus caudatus | reverse complement strand
AGCGAGAGTTATTTAGCCTATGTTAGTATAGTCTATATAATACCTATATACATTCACCCGCTGTCTTAACTCTGAAAAGGCCCTCTGATGCTATCGCACTGCATGGTTGCGTTATGGTTTCAGTAACGGGTTTGTAAGTAAGGTGCGTATGCTCCAATTTGAGCCAAGAATTTGTGATGATTCGCACTGGAGTGAAACCAGGCTTGTAATAATCACAACAAACCCTCTCTCAGCAATCAGAAGGTGCTGCAGAAAGGAAAGGGGCCGAGAGCAAACCCCGTAACAAGAACTCGCAGTGCTGTGTAGTAGAAGCTAGGTCAAGCTCTTAAAATCGCAAGACGTGATACATTAATTGTAATGATCCACAATTACCAGAAGTTGAAATAAATGTATCTTTGTCCACACACGTATAGAATGATAGGAATTTGTTTGCCAAACTTCACAACGTGGGGCTATAATTTGACAGGCAGCTTTAAATCAAACACTGGCACATAGCTGACTAAGAATGAGAAATTTACTGGTAAAATATTTACCGAAATTTCTATGAAAAAAATGGTCAGCAAACCAAATATTGCTCGATTTGCACCCTAACATATCTTATGTCTGCGAAAATGTAGATTATGAGGACACAAAGTCGATATCGACTCAGACGGAATAAGGACAAAAGGGACCGACTACTATACTTTCACGATGAAAGTTACTCCTCCATCATTATTCCACTATCATAACATAGACTACTCATTTTATTATAGGCTGATATAATATTATTGACATACTTCATCACAGGCGATCTAGATATTTCGTACAGTAGATGTATATCACTTATTTATTATTGTATTTAATATTTTTTCGTACTTTCATCACATTGTTATTGTAGATGTATTTGCATTTTATGTTGTATGTGTTTGTATTACAATGTATGCAGTGTATGCAATTGTATGCAATTGTATGCAATTGTATGCAATGTGCCTACATTTTGTATTATTGTGTTTATGTAGATGTATATTGTTTATAGACCATTTATCCACCCATCCCACCCAAGTCCATCTCCACCCAAATCCGTCACCACCAACACTCACCGAATGAACCCGATGGCAGTGAGCAGGTACAATAAGAAACCATATGCAGTGCTCACTTACTCACATCTCATCACATCACATCATTACAACTATATCTCATTAGTCCATTCTTTCAAACTCACCACTCTGGCTGACAAACCACCCGTGATTCTTACTGCCTATTACCACCAATACATCTAACAGACTGTAACTATAACAGAACCCCAATGTGCACATATAACAACATTTTAAACCATCCTTAGATCTTCCTAATCTTTTATTCTGATCTTATTATAATTTCTAACTTAAGATATTCTTTACCCGATCCCCAAGCATGAACCTTGCCCTTACCTAATACTAACCCAAGCAACAAAACTAAACCTAAGCACAATACTGATCTTAATTCGACCCCTACACCTAAACCTAATCTTATAACTATAATACTCACGATAAATCTAATACATTCCTCAACCACTCGTGCAGCAGTCCCTATTCCCTATAGCATTTATTCCAGAAAAATTTAAACTCTGTACGTAACCCTAAACCCCTTCTTCGGACCATAACCACAGTATGTACCGATGTCCGTAACCTCCAAACCTATCAACAGTAATCCTTTCAAACTCCCTAACTTGAACCCCAACCCCCATTCAAAATACCTAACTCCACACGAACACCGGACCCTACATTGACTCCTGACCCAACCATAGCCTTATCAACACTCTCAACTCGAACCCTAAGACCTAACCCAACACCCATCACCTGCCCCAATCCTAATCCTAACAACACCACTAGCTTGAACGTCAACACCTACCGCATATCAGTCTTGATACGAATCGTAACACTAACACCAAACATCTATCTTCTCAGACCTTGACCCCAACCCAGGTATTCCAACCCTAGTCTTGACCTTGATCCTGCTCTTGACGGCGACCCCAGCTCTCAAACCCCTTGTTTTTTGGCATTGACCCTAACATTGTCTCCGCTCTCCAGCCCTAGCCATGACATTGACCTTAACCTTGACACTCTAGACATGACATTGACTCATAACTTTACCCACCAGCCATGACCTTGACCCTGAGCGTGACCACAAATCCCAACCCTTGCGCGCCATAAGGTCAACACCACCCTACACCACCACCAGCAGCATCATCATCATCAGCAGCAGCAGCAACAACAACAACAACAACAACAACAACAACAACAGCAACATCACCTTCACCACCTCCACCACCGCCGCCGCCACCACCACCACCACCAGCAGCAGCAGCACCACCACCACCATAGCGTATACGTACCGGCGCTCTCCGCTCCGCTGCTGCCGTCGACGACCACCGAGTAATCCTTAGCGGCAGGCAGGCGCAGCGGCGTCGCCATG
>NW_014577200.1:0-15044 GCF_000485595.1 Priapulus caudatus | reverse complement strand
ATCTCATGCAGTCATGATCTCATGCAGTCATGATCTCATGCAGTCATGATCTCATGCAGTCATGATCTCATGCAGTCATGATCTCATGCAGTCATGATCTCATGCAGTCATGATCTCACAGACGCACACACTCGATGTGTCACACAACGTCAAACTCCCCCGCACTAAGAAGGTTTACTTTATTCCACGTGGCTTTGGCTGCGACGTAATTAACCGAGATATAGCAACTTATAAGTTACTTCCGATCTGTGCGAAGCTCGTTGTTCGCATAAAAGAGATTCGCTGTTTCACACACGCGTGACTCCGCGTTTGGGAATCGGGGTTGGGCATCTCTGCAAAGACCTTCTCCGGAGAGGTCGCCAAAGAACACGGTTTCTGTATTCGTTTCGCGTTAATGCGTTATTTCTGTTCTGGCTCGGTCAGTAACCAATGGCACGCGGTGATACGCCTTCCCCTCCCCTCTCTCCTTCCCCTTCTCCCCTTCCCCTCCCCCTCCCTTTCTCCCTTCCCTCTCTCCCTCCCCTTCTCCCGCCCATTCTTCCTCCCCCGCCCGTCCAGCATTTGCAATCAGCGACAAGCGCAAACAAATCATCAACATTCCTCTCGGTCTCGACAAAACCCGACTAGAGGTGCTCCATATTTACATGTATGAGGGCACGCGGAAATACCGCCTCCACCAGCTCACACGTGCAGTAGGCCTATACCGACTTTCAGTCAATTTCCAGCATAAATCAGTAGGCAAATACGCGGCGAAGGAGCTACATTGTAACGTGCGCCTTTAAGTACCACTTCGTGCGTAGAACGCGAGCTCTTGTAATAGTAGCATATTGTCCCGCCATTGATAGTGACCCCCCGACCATGGCCAGTGCTACATACAGGTCGGCTGACCCATTGTGTGGCCCCACTCGATCACCTGCGGTCTGCGTCCGGTGGTAGTATTTGCACGATGACAAATGTATCGGCGCTGTGAGGAATAAATGTCCAAGAAATAAAGCAGGCCGCACAGTGTGGGTATATACGCACACTACACTTCACACGTACGTTCAACACTAAACACTACGAGCAAGCTAGCGGTAATTAACGACAACAGCAATGATAGAATCAGGCGTATATAATATACATTANGGTGGTGTTGGTGTTGCGTGGTCGCGTGCTCTGGCGTGTTTGTGTGGGTGTTTGTTGGGTGTTTTACATCCCAATACTCACACATTATATTTGATAATACATATTCTCGCTGTGTAGTGGTTGATGTGGGGTGGTGGCGTGGGTCCTTGAAGCGATTAATGGAACTACTGCAGAGCAGCATAACCTGACGAACGCACGCTCGAGCTGCCTATATCGCATTCGCCTCTTCGCCACCTGCATTCCGACGTACAGACGGAACAGCGAAGAGACTAGAACGCCAAATAGTCAGTTGTGTGCAAATATCGGGATACCCGAATTTACACTAACATGGGTTTGAGGCGGATGATCTCACCATTGTTTGAATTGTTTAGCCTGAAGCTTAGGTTGGATGAAAACTGTATAATATATATATATATATATATATATATTATATATATATGTGTGTGTGTGTGTGAGTGTGGTGTGTTGTCGTCGTGCTGTCGCTGTGTGTGTTGTGTGGTGTGTGTGTCGTGTGTGGTTGTGTGTGTGTGTGTGTGTGTGTGTGTGTATGCATTGTGGTATGGGTGGGGGGGAGTCATCACGGACAGGCCCGTTCCTGTATGCATGTCAACCAGAGCGCACTAACTCTTACGAGTAGACGTAGCAATTATGCGCCTCAAACCGGTCATTCACCAGACATGGACTCTCTCACGACCAAAGCAATTATCCTGCAGGTAACTGCCGTGAAATTTTCGTCACACGTGTTTGCGGAAAACACAAAGTCAGGAATTGAATGGAAGGTGAAAAAAAGGTTCCGAGTAATCCAACCTGACCTTATTGCCGATGATCGCCGGTGCTGTGGCAGCTGGTGATATTTACTCGCGCGCTTAGTCTTAGTGCTTGGTAAGAAAACCACACGAGTGTCGAAGCGTTTCAACACACACAGAATACTACCATTCACACAGTAACACCGCCATTTAACTCAAGATGTCTGCATCGCTTAACAAATACACCGATATCTACATGTACTGATAGCGGTCTACACCAGACACGCAATCTCCCTGAAGTAAGTAAAAACGCTCCATTCCTCAAATTAATCATATATTAATCACGTCTGACGGGCACCTATAAAAACCCTTAAACCTCATCTTCAGCGAACGCACTTTCTAACGCTAGAGCCGCTTAAACTTTTTTCCACAAAATTGGACGTATAGATGTCTATTTAGAACTATATACAGTTGCGAAATTAACGGCGCAGTCGGAGCTCAAATACTCCCTGATTTACTGCGCGACTCCCTGAGTTATGACATATGCCATGGAGTCGCGTGACTCCCTGAAAATGCTCTATAGACCTACTAACTAGTTCGTTCAGAAGCACGGCCTCGCTCCCCTCGGAAGTTCGGCATTCGTCTCGGATTTTTCCAAAGAAAATTGTGCCAACGTGCCAATCCTAACTAAACCTTCAAATGAGCCACAACTTATTGTATAATATCGTTAGTTTTTGAACTTACAGACTGCGGCACTCCCTCATTTTGCCTGCGGACTCTTTCTTTTTGAAGGCAAGAGCTCCTTGACTCTCCTTGTTCACAGATTAATTTCTACCCATATTAATATATATATATATTATAATTATAGATATATTATATATATATATATATATCATGGATGGCCTGAATGTAGACAGACGAACAACGCGGACGGATGTCACAAGTGACAGGTTAATACCACACGCATGACCTCAATATATGCCTATATATTCGTACGCGCGATACTGGCGAAGAGTGAACTGCGCGCAGAGTCAGACGGCTGGAGTTTTTGTCTGAATCAGGACGTCTGAAGTTGTGTCTGTATATAGATGTGGAAGATTGTGTGTCTGCCATATAGATGTGTAAAAATTGTGTCTGATGTAGACAAGTGAATTACTATTTAGACTGACCGCGTTGAGTTTTGAGTTCTGACAGAAAGACGTGCCGCCGCGCAGAATACGCCCGACGTTTGTGTTGAAAGACACGTATGGCCTGGAGAATAGGAGAAGAAGAAGAAGCCAACGAAGAGAGAAGCAGCAGCAGAAAAGAAGAAGAAGAAGAAGAAGGAGAACGAGAAGAAGAAGAAGCAAGAGAAGCCGAAGAAGCCGAGAAGAAGCGGAGAAAAAAAAAGGAAGCCGAGAACAAGCACACGAGAACCCCATCTGCGGTTTTCTGTAACAGTTCTTAATCATTATCAGCTCAATGTCATATATAGTTTTTCTAATATCTGCATGAGGGTTGGCGGGTGCAACGCTGGAAACTGTTACATGGTTGATTAACTTCATTATCTGACATTACTAAACTTTTCCGTCTACAGTGTATTGCGTGCGTGCACTTACTAAGCCCTAGCTTCAACTCCTGACAACGAGGAATAGCTTGAGGGACGGATGGACGGACGGATGAATAGATTCATGGACGGATGACGCGACGATAATAGATTGATGCGACGGTATGGACGGACGATGAATAGATTGATGACGATGCGACGGACGATATATAGATTGAAGACGGAATGGACGACGGCATGAATAAATTGATAGAACGGATGCGACAGACGAATGAATAGATTGATAGACGGATGGACGGACGATGAATAGATTGATGGACGGATGACGACGCGATGAATAGAATTGATGCGACGATGACGGACCGCGATAAATAAATGATGGCGCGATGACGGACGATTAAATTAATTGATGCGACGGATAGACGCGCGGATGAATAGATTGCATGTACGGATGACGACGCCGATAAATAGATGATGACGCGATGGACAGACGAATGAATAGATTGATGCGACGGATGAATAGATTGAGACGGATGCACGGACGGATGAATAGATGCATGGACGGATAGACGCACGATGAATAGATTGATGCGACGCATGACGACGCGATGAATAGAGAGATAGACGGATGGACGGCACATATGAATAGATTGAGGACGATAGCACGACGAATCCGACGACGAACGCACAGACGACGTATGGCATGGAGAGATAGATACACGGCGTATCACGCTACATCACCCCAACAGTAGGCTATCTCCAGCCTTTCTGCTTATCGGCGACTTTCGTATCTCGGATAAAAAAAACTGTTCCAAGCTTCTTGCCACGCTATACGTAAACAGTAAATCCAGCGCCGAGACTACGCGTGCGTGCCTGACACAGACATCAACAAGGATTATCGCGAGTAGAGGACAGTTTATCAGATATATCGCACGCATGCACACAGCCCCCCACACATCAGACGCCGCGTGAATGTCTCTCATCAGCGACACACCATGCCGCCCAGTAGCCAGCGAGCCCCACAACTTGGCCCAAGCGATTCTTTTCGTTCACACCACGAATCGTTTATTCCGCATTTTCACCTTTCGTCAATCCTGCTCGCCTTCGCTTCTTAGCAATCAAGGCGACGTCGGCGATTCCGTTGGTGAGCGCGGAAGTTCTCTCATGGCGATGCACATCCGTGCACGTGTATCCGTGTACAGGTGTCTATATACCTGTAGAGAAGAAAAAAACACGAATTAGCGCCTATATGCCGAAGATCTCACGTGCGCGACTACGATCACATGTGTCATTGCTCACTTAGTTTATGCGTATCGGGTGCGTACCACGCCGTTAAAGGCAAAAGCGTTAGTTAGCGAGCACCTCAATCTCTCTCTCTCTCTCTCACACACACCACACACCGCGCCTGCAGCGCGCGCACAGCCACATGCACACGCCCACCACGCCAACATCGCGCAAGCAGCACGCACACACACATACCACACAACAACTAACGCACACACACACACAAACACACACACACACACACACACACATTCTCTCTTTTCTCTTGCTGTCTCTCTCTCTCTCTCTCTCTCTCTCTCTCTCTCTCTGTCTCTTCTCTCTCTCTCTCTCTCTCTCTCTTCTCTCTCTCTCTCTCTCTCTCTCTCTTGTCTTTCTCTCCCTCTCTCTCTGTCTTCTTTCTCTCCACGCGCTTACCCAGTCACCTGCTACCAAGCCACTCAATCGATTTCATCATCTGCGCGATTCAATAATGATGATGATAATGACGATGATGTTGATTACTATAAGCGATGTACATGACGATGACGCGACGATGACAATGATGTGCATGATGACGACGAAGATGATGATATTGATGACGATGATCAGCTTAACGTACCTGCTACCGCCTAACATTACATCACACAGAATCTTACTACGCTACGCCCGCTCCGCAGCAGCAGTTAGCAGCAGCAGCTACAATGCCTAATCACTCCTGCGCCGCTGCGAGTAAGCTGTGCGCCGAAGTGCACCGATAAATTATAATATGAGCAGGTTGGGCCCGCCGCACATGGCCCCCCCTGCGCGGGGCTACACCTTCATAAGCACGGTAAGTAGTAGGCGTCACACAGTGACTGCCGACCTGCCTGCAGTGTTGCTCGCGGACACGCGAAATACATTACGCGCGCCAGCTACTTTGGCAGCACTGCCCGCGGCGGGCCGCCGCTCCTCTGATGCACCTGTTTGAACCGCGCCTGATAGGCGCGTCCGCCCGTGGTGGAGCGATTACCTAACTCTCAATCCTATCTCGACTAACCATCGCCCTTTTCCTATTACCCTGCATGTGGTACAGTATTCAAAACCAGACCCAGCCGTAGTGAGCCATCAGAGTAACTTGGCGCCGCATGCGCACAGCACGCGCATACACGCGCCACGCAACACGCATGCCCACACGCGATGTTATCACTAACGCGTAAACTACCAAGAGCATTTTTCTTTAGCGCGTTATTTGGGGGGAAGGGAACTACTGCGCGTGCATCGTAAAAACCGCCAGCAGAGTCTGTACAAGACGCCTAGGCACGTAAAGGATCCGTATGAATACATTAATTGCCATCATAATTATAAATAATCGACTCATCGACGTCACGCTTTCTGCGAAGTAATTTGCGCACAAGTAATAATTCGGTGAGCTACGTAGCATTACGCAGAGAACGTATGTATCATTATCTCGTACCTCACTACCCGCCTTAATTGCTATTCATGCCTCGTGTTTACCCCGTAACGTCGCCACCCAGGCGTAAAGTAAACAAAAACAACAATAAAAACATTGCTCGCCATCAGGTATATATATATATATATATATATATATTATCTATTATATATATATACTATATATCTGTTGTTGTTGTGGTGTTGTGTGTGTGTGTGTGTGTGTGTGTGTGTGTTTGTGTGGGCCCTGTTGTGGTGGCTCGTGTGTGGTGTGTGTGTGTGTAATGTGTGTCGCTGTTCGCGCGTGTGGTGTCTGTGTGTGTGTGTGTGTGTGTGTGTGTTGTGTGTTGTTGTGTGTGTTGTTGTGTCGTGTGTGTGGTATGTGTGGTGTTCCGTGGTGTGTGTGTGTGTGTGTGTGTGTGTGTGTGGGTGTGTTTATCTACTAGTAAGGGAAGAGCTTTACTGTCCTATGCCCACAACATGCTCAACAAATCAGCTTTTCCCAGGCAAGCCACTGCCGTTCTTTCTATTCGAAATACTGCGCGTTTCAATCTCCAACATTTACATGAAGTCTCACAAATGTCACAGAATAGCAGCAGCTCTCTCTCACTTTCTCGATCTTCCCTCTTCCCACTCTCTCTCTCTCGCTCGTCTCTCTCTCTCTCTCTCTCTCTCTCTTCTCTCTCTCTCTCTCTCTGTCTTTCCTCGCTCTCCCTCCCTCGCCTCTACCCTCCTTCTCTCTCCTCTTTCATCTCTCCTCTGCTCTCTCTCTCTCTGTTCGTGCCTGTTTCTCTCTCACCTGCTGCTGCTGCTACTAGCTATTTCTCTATTTTCACCCTGGCTCTGCTGCTTTCTCAGCTCCATTCTTTCCTTGCCATTACATTTTGTGCTCTCGCTCCACGCTTCTTTCTACACGTACACACGCTATTGATTCACACGCACACACGCCCACTTCACGCAAACGCACACGCACGCGCACACATATACATATACATCAAGACTAATAATACATTAGAGTGACAACGGAAAAACGGAAAAATATGCGCTATTCACGACTACATTATTCTACTTGCCTGCGAGTCTAAGAATAATTTCATTATTGCATTATAGCGCAGAATTTCTTTGCTCTCTAAAACAAGCAACCGCCTTTGTCAATACGATACTCCTAGGCCGGAGATATCGGCATCCTAAACCTCCCCTCCCACATGCCAAACGCCCTCTCGTATCCCACTCGCCACCATCCTACACTGCACGCTAGTGCTTTCACGAGCTACAGAAAGTTCCGCGACTCGGTCTGTTCCTGCGCGAATTAAATTATGAATGACGGGGTTGCTCGTTATCATAGAGGGTCTAGACAAATTCCAGCGGTGTGGACATCGCCTCTGCCTTGTCTTTCCTAGTGCACGGCTAAGACGGCCGTTCATGATGAGCCGTCTCCATCAAGTTTTACAACGACAGCTTCACTTTACACAGTAGTAGCTAACAGTACCAAATTTCGGCATTATGACATCGAATTATCAGCGCTCCAAGTAGGCTGACGCGAAACGATAGCCCAAAGATGCTTACCCGCGTGTAGGATGGTGGCCAGAAGTGGATACGAGAGCGTTGCATGTAGAGGGGAGTTTAGAGCCGATATCTTCCGCCTAGATATCGTATTGACACGGTTGGTCCTTGTTTAGAGAGCCAAAGAATTCTGTCCTTAATGCAATACCATGAAAAATTATTCTAGACTCGCAGGCAAAGCTAGAAATAATGTAGTCGTGAAATGAGCACTATTTTCCCGTTTTTCCGTCTGTTACACTCTATGTGATAATAACATGTGCGTGCTAAGCCGCCTACATCCTTTATTCCGCAGATGAGAGAGAGTCGCCAATAGAGTTTATTATCCTAGCAAAACATCGCCCAACTAGAGCGACAGAAGGCTTTCGCAAGTCGCCACTGAAATGAAAGTAACTGCCAGGCTTTGCCGCGCCAAAATGAGCAGCACCGAAATGGCGCGCCGCGCTGCAAATCAAAGTCTCAAGCTGCCACCCGTGTCAGGTTACCGAGCTGCACAAATTACGAAGCAATCCAAGAAGAAAAATATAAATGCTAACTGATACACACGATACAGACACAAAATTTGATCCCAATCGAATTTAGCACGGGTTGACTGCTGACATGATCAGCGTTCAGCCTTTGTATACGTCACCCGAGACAAATACTTACCTTTATGCGACCTAATAAGGCCTATGCGCATGCGTATTGCGTAATCTGACCCGCGCCGCCCCACATCGCGTACACAATACACCCGCACACACACACACACACACCACACACCACACATCACACACACACACACACACCACCACACACACACACACACGCCCGGCCTACTTTGGTACGGGCCAAGTTATCGGGCGTACGCTCCTTTATTTGCGCCTTATTTCGATTTTATGCCCCCCTCTTTAAATTGGTGCGAGCCAGCCGCCTATTTGCAACCGGATAGCGCTACACACCGGCAAAAATTTGACGCGCCGCTAGGCCCAGACTGGTTTGCATGTGTATCAAAATTGCCAGTCTGTGCGCGTATTTAAACCCGTGTCGGCCTAGATAAAAACGATGTCCGGAAAATAGGAGTGCGCCAGTCGCCTCGTGTGAGTGCAAAAGCTCAACCACAGCTATAATCTAATGATGTTTACGCTCCGTAATTAAGCGCTGCGAAGCCGTTTCGTTGCCAACGTATAGTCTTCTGTTCGAGTTTTCCGCTTCGCAGAAGCGTTAACGGAGTTTACTGGCGTTCAAAGAACAACAGCTTCAGGCTGCCCAAACTAGGCATTGAGACCGAAACTAAAAAACACGCGAGGAATGACGGCTGGTGCAGATTCACACTGCGTAAAAAGCGACACACCTGCAATGCTAATCCACCATACTCCACGGATAATGACGTGATGGACAACCGGCAATGATACACAACAACCGCTCAATGATACTCGCAGTCAATCGACAATATAAAATAGATAAAAAAAATTATTCTGTGCTAACGAATATATTTTGCCATCTTATAATTAATTAATTTTCATCCGTAGATTCGCCTCAATTCGATCGCCTAGGACTACATACAGCGGCCACTGCGCGTTCTCAACGTTACAAAGCGACAACAGTTTTCTACGCAAACAATATCAAAAAAACGTGATAATATGTATATATATATATATATATAATATATATATATATATATATATAATTACCCACGGTGCTGCGCTTCTGCTGTTTTCATCTCAACGTTTGTCGACTCAGAAAGGAACGTTGTCGATTGACAAGGTTTCTTTATGAATCCAATCTTCGCAAATCTAGAATGAATCTTCTGCATTGCTGCATCCCGGGCCATTTCATGTTGGTACTTAGCTTAGATCGATACCCTGGGCCAGTTGCCAGACACGTCATGGAAATACTAACATAAATAGTTCTAAAATATCACAACTTTTGTAGCCGGGTATTATGGGGCGCAATTGTCGTTATGACTGATTTCGTACCGAATTCATAGATTTGCTAACGAAATCAAGTCTACAACAGTATTCGTTACGAAACCAACTACTGCCGAGTGATTTCGCTGTACGAAATCAGCTACTGCCAGTGATTTCGTTAAGAATGATGCTACACTTGGCGCCGCCGCCACGCCAGTGTCGCATGACATTGATTTCGCTTACAAAATTATGATTTCGTAACTAAAGCAAGTCTACAAAGTGAATTTCGTTACGAAATCAGCTCTACTGCGAGTCATTCGATTACGAAATCAGGCTACTGCGAGTCATTTCGTTACGCAAATCATCTACTGGAGTCATTTCGTTACGAAATCAGCTACTGCGAGTTATTTCGTACAAATCAATGCATTTTATGTTAACATAAATCTATCGGCCCAAGTGTAGCAGGGGGGTTACGCTGCGCTGTAACTCGCGTGCAACCGTGCGTGTAATCTCCGTGCTACGTGCGTGTTACCGCGTGCACGGGCGTGTATCTCTCCGTGTACGTGCGTGTACCCGCGTGTACGATGCGTGTACCCCCCACATGTATACGTCGCCAGTTGCTGCGTTACCGCATGTACCTGGTGTACGTGCGTTTATCTGCGTGTACGTGCGTGACCGCGTGCACGTGCGTGTACCCGGATGTACGTGCGTGTACCCGCCTGTGCACGTTGCGCTTTCATCTCCGTACGTGCGTGTACCCCGCGCTGTACCGCGTGTACCTTGCGTGTCACCGCGCGGTCCCAGCGCCTGCTCTACCTGGCAAGACACTGCAGCGTCTTACCTCAAACTGCACCATCAGCTGCATGTGAACTTCTCAAATGGAACTTTCATCAAGGAGATACCCGCGCCGCTTCACTGCAGTCGTTGCCGTGACCAGAAGCTTGAGCACAGTATAAACTATCATCTAATGCAGTACGAAATCATCGGCATGCAAGCAGAGCGTTACTTGCTCTCAATGGACTTGATATACGGATGAAAATGATGCAGTAAAGATCTGCATCGAGATATCTGATGTGATGCAGAGGACACACCGAGTTCCTTTAACACCACGAGTCTTCCAAGCTACTACAGTTCAGCAAGAAGTCCCAATCTAGCCAATGGCTAAATCATCTGAAGAGAAGCGGCTCACCCAATGTCTCTAGAGCGGCCTTCTCCCATGCCTGCACAATGTTCGTGACAAAAGAGATCAAAAATGACATACTGAGCTGCCTTCGCAAAAGGAGAGCAGAAGTTACTCTGACATTTCACCTCAAAATGTTCGTACAGAAAACCACAAGACTAGTGAAAGTAGTCATCGACGCGAACCTGAAAACAATGAAAATAAATTAAAACAAAGCCGCAGGAAGACCATCAAGAAAGCAGGAAGAGATGAATGTTGTAGGCGAGAACGAACTTGAAATCGCCGTGCTCGTGCCTCACCATCCACCTGCCGACCTCTTGAAATATGACGTTGAAACCTTCACCTCTCCTTTCAATTGACTGGACGGGATCGATGCGTCAGCCAGTGCGTACGCTAGGATTTTTTCACGCGGGGGCAGGCACTGCCCGGGAGCCTTCGCATTTTTGGGGCACCAAATATATAACTTTCTTGATTATACTAACGTCACGGCAGTTTTAATTCAATTCTTTTTTATCAAGCTATGAATTTTCAGTGCGGTGGCACCTGGGCACAGAACAATTTGTGAGCTGCGTGCCCCCAGCCCCGCTAGCTATTGCCCTGTTGGTCACCCCAGGAAGATCTGATGATTAAGGAGTGCGAGCGCTAATCTCAAACCTGAGCCACTCATGACTATAGACATCGGAGAACACTTCATTATGTCATAGACATAATGGCACAGATTCGTAAGGTTTGTTGATTAGCCTTTCCACCCACTTCAAAGATCTCCTCTTAGGATTGTATCCATTCCGGAGCTATACTATCAGTTCGGGCGATGTGACTATGTGTTCGACCATGAACTCAGATGAACCCTCATGTGAAGGTGATAGTGAAAGAAAGAGGCGCACTTAAAACGCTACAAATGAGTACAGTTCATTGCACCACGAGACACCTCTGCCAAAGGAGATTGAGACGATTCTGGCCGTTCAAACATAAAAAGCTTCTTCTCGAGAGCTAATCTACTGCCATCTTCGTTTCAAATACTTCAAAACATTACAATATCCACTGCTACTCGACAAGTACCAAAAATCGAGGATTGCAGTGCAATACATGGTCTATCAAGGCTTGAAATGCATCTGCCACACTTAATATCGTCATTTGAAAGAAGCTGACCTCCGAATACTCAATCTACTCTTGGACTCTCTCATGACAGGACACAAAGGTGTCAGTTGTGTTGAATCTCCACGATACAGACTGTTATTGTTGCTCTGCTTCTTACTACATGCCCCTCTTTCACCACCAAACCCTTGCAGTCGCCTGTGGGTGCGAGCCTGGAATGGAGATACAACTCGATATATACCCTTCATACCCCTGATTCCCAAGCGCCTAGGGTAATCCTCGTGCAGTACTGCCGCTTGTACACATTCTTATCAGGGTGTGACATAACACCCAACAAGTTCCTACAAATAAGCAAGCTCTTAAGGCAACACCAACCCTCTCTCGACGCCCATACCCGCAACCAGACATACTTAGTGAAGCGTATGAAAAGAGGTAGCAATGCTAAGTGTTTCTCGAGATATCGATCAGAGTTTGCCACTTCAGCAAAGAGGCTCTCTCACAGCCTTACACCGACTAGTCAGCGGACTCCTGCCCTCATATCAAGCGTGCCATTCTACAATGCCTACACCATCAACCATGCCTTGGAGTCCACCTCGAACCCTTAAAAAAAAAAAACGTTAAGACACTGAATGCCAGAGGAATTGGGCTATGCCGTGAACGACCAAGCAACAGCTGCCGTACCACCAACATCGTTCAGGAAACCCTCGAGCCCATTGGTCAGTCTCCTGCTTCATGTGCTAAGTTTCAAGTTCAACTTGCCCCATAGTAAAAGGCATGGGTCTGAAATGCTGCTAAATTTGTAATGCCAGGAAAACATTTACCACATGATCGTAAAAACCCAATTGTTTGATAGATTAGGTTGGTTCGTATTGTTGTCAGCAATGCTCGCGTTCAGTTGTTCTTGTCTCAAGTTCCGCTTATGGCTAGATACATTTGTGATATATTAATAACTGATCATGGTAACAAAGACTATTTTAGACTAGTTTTTACCTAGGCACTGATTTTTCACTAAAGCTCCACCTGTACCATATATGATGCATTTATAATCCTTCAATTCATCTTTCTATCGGACAATTGTGTTTTTTATTATCGCTTTTGAGATAATAATGGTGTCAATCATTCCTGGTGTCAAAAAACCTATATGTGCACACAAACTCCACTCCTAATGCCCTTACATTACGGGAATTATTCATTTCATTTGTACGAAATTCGCAAAGCGCTCTATTTGGGGCTAGGGTTGACCCCCCCCCCCCCCCCCCACTACTTTACAATAGCTCCCCTTGCACCAGATAGAGCAACGGAAGCATCATTTTAACAGGGTCACTCGCAGCACTTAATACAGAAACTTTTTGGCGCAATTTTGGTAGCTCTAGCTACAATATTCGTAGTAGAAGGCAATCATACTTAGATACCTTCAAACAGTCAACGCTATTTTTGCGCCCTATTTTTTGGCTAAAATTTAGCAAAAATGTAGCCATTTCATACCATGCAAACCAAAGTTTATTGGCCAACCAAATCATGCCTAGAAAGTTATTAGTAATATTCATTTCAATGTAATTCAGATGCAATTTTAAAGTTTATGTGGTTGCTTAATAAATATTTATGCCTCTGAAATCTTCAATATTGTTCATTGTTTTCACTTTGGCGCCTAACCAAAAATCACATAATATCGCTGCTACAAGAAGAAACGTACTTGACCCACGAAGTGTTACCAAACTTTTTTGAGATATGTTACCATAAGGAATGAGAAGATATAAGTTTTGCTCTAAAAACAGTCATGTACACGGCACCACCCCAGAGCCTACACTATAGAACGAAATCACTCGCCAGTAGCTGATTTCGTTCACGAAATCACTCGCAGAGTAGTGATTTCGTAAACAAAATCACTTTTATACTTCCGATTTCGTTACGAAAATCAACATGATTTCGTAACGAAATAACTTCAACAGTAGCTGATTCGTAACGAAATGCACTCGCAAGTAGCTCGTTCGTACAACCGAAATGACTCGCAGTAGCTGATTTCGCTAACGAAATGACTCCAGGTAGTGCATTTCGTAACGAAATGATCTCCGCAGTAGCGCGGATTTCTAGCCGATCACTGTGTAGACTTGCATTTTTCGTTACGAAATCAATAATTTTGTGTAACGAAAATTAAGTTCATCCGACACTTGGCGCGCCGTTCTGATTTCGTCCGAAATCACTAGCAGCTAAGCTGATTTCGTCACGAAATCATTCGCAGAGTAGTATAACTCATTTACGTCACGAAATCACTCGCATAGTGTTCGTAACGAAATCACTTTGTTAGACTTGATTTCGTTTACAAATCATTAATTTCGTAACGAAATCATGTCATGCGACACTTGCGCCCATACGCTCATGACAGTAGTTCGACTTTGTACCAATGTTTATGACAAGGCCTGCTGCATGCTGTTGCGCGGTAGTCCAGCCTGACAGACCTGGACAGCACGCACACACTGACACACACACACACACACACACACACACACACACACACACACACACACACACACACACACACACACACACACACACACACACACACACACACACACACACACACACACACACGTAGACGCCCATGCGCTCACGCACGCATACGCATGCAGGCACACACGCGCACACGGGGCCGTAAACTTCATCGAACACTTCCTCGTTCACTTGCGACACGTAACGTTGTTTAGTTAGCTACTTCACTGCTGCCTACAAAAGCAAACGCTGTCCGCTCCGCACACACATCGACTGTTTATCCTCAGAGCTTGTACAAGCCATTCAAAAGCGAAAAACTCACCTTTGACCAAAAACTTTACAGCGGGAGTCGCCGCAGTTAAACGACAGCTCAGCGTCGGAAAAACATAGACTTTTCGTAAATCGATCGGTTAATGGTGCGGTGCTTAGCAAAGCAATTACATTGCACTTCGCGGTTACTAACGTGAATAGAGACGGGGTCAGTAGGACTAGAATAAACAAATGACGAAGCGAGTTGGGATACGCGCTAGGTCGTCAGCGCAGCGATGTTCACATTGGTGGGGTATTTGGGCAAAATAAATAAAATTAATGTCGCTTACTCTCCCCCTCTCTCTCTGTCTCTGTCTGTGTCGATGTGTGTGTGTGTGTGTGTGTGTGTGTGTGTGTGTGTGTGTGTGTGTGTGTGTGTGTGTGTGTGTGTGTGTGTGTGTGTAGTACGTCGTGTGTGT
>NW_014577199.1:480565-496944 GCF_000485595.1 Priapulus caudatus | reverse complement strand
ACACACACACACACACACACACACACACACACACACACACACACACACACACACACACACACACACACACACACTCGCGCGCGCGCGCACGCGCACGCACATACACATACACACACACAAACACACACACACGCACACACACACATACACATATACACACACACACACAACACACACACACAAACACACATTTATATATCCGCGAATGCATGCGCGCCCTTCCTCAGCCACAAACACGCACGCAGGCATACACACGCGCACTCACACACGGGCATGTATACGCGCGCACACATGCACATGAACCCCCCCCCCACGCAAGTATACGGACGCTCATTCGGTTAGCTTTCGATCCAGTTTTTAATCTATGCGCTTCATTAAAACTACCTTCCGCGTTTTAATGCTAATTATAGACACTTCGAGTTATCAACTCGAACCTGTTCGTCCCTCGCACGCGCTCACGACCTGTTCCTCGCCATCATCCCACGAGCCAGTTTCGTAGTGTCATCGACCTGGCTGTGATGTCTGAGATAGGTAACCCACCCCACCCTGGGGATATTGTTAATGGGTCGAAGCTAGCCTACTCTGCACATGCTCTTCACGCGCGCACGCCACATTTTTTTAGAACACCATATCACAGCAATAACTCACTTGAACTACGTGACAATCACGCTAGACAAATAGGTCACTTGCTCGGACGCTAGTGCGCACGCGCGGCCGCGGCATTACGTCATCGTTCGACGCGAGTGTCTCCGTACGTCTTCCAGTAAGGCCTCTCGCAGTTCGTTGGTAAACTGTAACTCCGTCTTCGCCAGATCGACGCACGCGTCTGTCAGCTCGTGTAGGCGAAAAGTGATGACGTCATCGCTGTAGGCGCGCAGACGCGCGTCCGTCTGTTCGACGTTCGACGCTGTTCCCGCGATGCACCGCGCATGCTCCCTCCTCGTGACTCGGCGCAGCACCGCCAGGTCGCGCTGCATGTTCGCGCGCCCGTAGGCGGCGACGCGCGACTCGAAGGTGTCTGCCAGCACGCCGTACAAGATGGCGTCGCCCCAGTTCCACGTCTCGATCGAGTGTGCCAGCTCGGCCGTCATGGCGCCGCTGCCGCCGCCGCCGCTTTGCCGCTTCGCCTCGGCCGCTCGCACATTCGCGCTCAGTACGACAACGTCACGCCACGGCCAGCAGAGCAGCGCACGCAGCAGCACCAGCGACTCCTCCATACGCTCGGCGAGCATCACCAGGTCAAAGGTCGCGCGCACCGCCTGCGCCGTCTCGTAGATGCGCGTCTTGTTCCAGAACTGCTCGGCTGGCAGGCCGAAGTCGTAGAGCATGCTGTTGCGCGGCGGCGGCGAGCGGCCCGGTTTCGCGTGCTTCCTGGCGGTGAAGCCGCGCGGGTCGGTGAGAAACGTCGTCAGGTTGACGTTGAAGCGCTGCTCCCAGTGCGAGAAGTGGTAGAGCGACTCGAAGACGGCGGCCGGACGGCGCACGACGGCCGTGAGCACGGCGCGAGGCATGAGCGCACGCACACTGCGCAGCTCGAAGCGCGAGTGGTGAACGAGCATGTTGTAGACACCCGACGGATGACGCACGATGGCGCTGGCGTCGAGCGGCGATGTGTAGCCGACGTAGTTACCGCGAGGTGGCAGCACGAACGTCAGCTTGTGCCGCTTGCCGTAGCGCATGAACATGTTCTGTAGCGTGCTGCTGGCACATTTGTGCACCTGTAACGATGCGGGGAGGAGGAGATGAAACGATACGATACGATACGATGCGATTCGGTACGACATGACACGATACGACACGGAGGGCATTATATAACAACCACCGGTACTTAATTATCTGTAACGTTTAAAGTAAGCTGTAAGTGGAAATTTCTGCTTGCATACGTATGCTCCATTTTATCACATCAATCTGGGATCATAATCAATCCGAGAATCATTGGATCCAAGAATCATCCAAGAATCATTAAATCCGAGATCACAGATGATAGCCATGCAAAGAGCGTGAACAGTGTCCCTACTAGGCCTACAGCCAGCACAACATAGATTGCCTATAATTCAGCTAGTTTCTAGTACCTACCATCGAAAGGCTAGTAACATCTATTTTCATTGCTGCTTACGCTTAACCAGCATAACTAAGTATTCAATAATATAACTTATATATAAATATTTAAAAAATATACGATTGTAATACATATCAGTATTCACGAAACAATGGCACGCACGAAAATGCGGAAACGACATGAGAGTGCTGGAAAAGAAACGATGATTTCCAAAGAAATGATACGAGACCATCCGAAAAAAATCGGAGAATTCCATTTTACGAAAATATACTATTCATTAACTAGCAAGTAGATACATTTTTGTTACTATGCATTAGATCTTTGTTATCATATATTATTGTATTTTAATTATAAGCGACAGCAACCTTAAGGAAGAAGACATCATGAATGGCCGAGCAGTTCCGGTTCCGGTCGTCTGCCTCGTCGGCGTCGGTAGCGTCGGTCGTGAATCCACGCGTCACTTCCGCTACCGTGACTACCGACGCCTGTAGTTGTATGTTCTGACGGAGCATGTTCCATTTCGCGTAGAGGAGGAGGCAGACGGAGAAAGCGAGGGCGGCGGCAGACACGCGTCTGCGCGGGAGAAACACGCAATAGAGATGGCGGCGCCGTGCAATACAGCGTTTACTATATATACCGTATATACTGCAAGCTTTATTGCACAATTAAATTAAATCACATAAACGCGTGCGCTCCTGCACGCACACAGGCACACACGCACGCACGCACGCACACCATATACTCCCTCGCTCTAACATTCTCTCCCCTCTTGGTCACTCTGGCGCTCTATCCCTCTCTCTCTCACCTTTCTATATATCTCTCTCTCTCTCGGTCAGTGACTTTGTGCGCGCGTGCCTATATTTTAGAGATCACAGTATTCGTGATCTGGCGGCATATAGTTATAGAAGCTCGGCAATAAAGTTCTCACGTCAGCATAAAGGTGTTACATACGCGCATTACCATGCTAACACGCACATTCACGGACCTACATTTACGACAAACATTTCAGGAACATCATTACCTAGCGAAGCCGAAGCCCATCGTTGCAGCCAGTGTCATCCACGTATATACACGTTATAGATACGGTTAAGCATGCGTGCATCGTAGGGCTATATGCTTCCGTCCACCTTATCACCGGACACTTCCTCCGCGGTCGAGGAATTGCGTAGACATTTCAAATATCCCTGCTGACGCGAATAACGTAGCAACATAGTTGTCGGCGACAGTCAACCGTTTTTTTCAGCCGTTGTCATCACCAGATGACGCGATTTCTTCGCTAGACGCGAGCACCGTTGCAGACGATCGCCGATCCTAAAAGATGTCGCGTCTTTCTTGAGTTTTCTTCCACGCTAATCCTTGATCATCAACATCATCCGTGGAGCATTGCTACTCCATGTTCACTCGGCCCTATTCCATGTAGCGCAATGCCAACGCACACACAACCGACACGGTGTAAAGCACGGTATTTTATGACGTGACCATATATATCTCAGTTGCGCGCTAGCTGGCTGTCTGGCTAGGATTATGCCGCGCAGGATGCGGTATCTCGGCGCAGTAATTTGTTCCACTTACGATTAACCAACGAGGATACGCGGTAGAGGGAAATCGCACAGGATGCGCTCATGGATATCACTAAACTACGATAATATACTCAATGCAGGAAACCAAGTCTCTGCACATAGACTACAGTACTTCTCACAGTGTACGATATGTAGAATATAATGTGATAAGCATATTCTGAAGAGGGACGCAGATCTAAGGGAGATGCTACTTACATCAGGTTACTGCCCCCACGCGCATGCACAGTAGGATAATATGTACACAATGTACATTGCATGAAAGTGTTTGCTTTATATGTTCGATACACATGACACATTTATATGTTGTGGCAACGTTTTCATATGAATACACTGTATAGACATGTTAACGATAATACTCTTAGCAGGGGCGCAAGTCTGCACGAGAATCGGGTGCTCCACCACCTCCCCCAATGTACGGTGGGTTAGGGATATTTCTCATAGCTCTCAGCTCCTTTACTCGTTCCACACCTCGCCACCAGATGTAGAAACTCAATAAATAATAATAAATAATAAGATAATAAAACTCAAAATTCACGGAGGCTATAGCCAAGACATGTGTCTAGAATTATAACCCAACTCGTTCGCGAGATATGAGAGTTAATACACTTTCCTGTCGCCCATATAGCCGTGCGTATATTAGCCTATGAGGGATACCACGCGCATATATTTGATAATTAATTAAATTAATCGTGCATCCATAAATTCAAAATTCACGGGGATTATAGCTAAGACACGTGTCTATATGTATCTAGAATTCTAGAATAATAAGCCAACTCGTTCGCGAGATACACTTTCCTGCCGCCCATTGCCGTGCGTATATTAGCCTATGAGCGATACCGCGCGTGCATGTGCTAATTAATTAATCTAATTGCGCTTCAATAAACTCAATATTCACAGAGATTATAGCGAAGACATGTGTCTATATGAATTTTGAGTTTTATTAGCTTATTATTTATTGAGTTATTACATCTGGTGGCGAGATGTGGAACGAGTATGTTATTGAATCTTGAATCTTCAGTAAAGGAGCTGAGAGCTATGAGAAATATCCCTAACATGTACGGTGATACTAGAGACAATAGGCGTGTTCACACACAAGAAAAACCGCGATGCTAATCGCGATGGAAATACCGAGATAATTGTGTCGTTGTTCACACAGGCGGAAATATCTCGCTAATCGCCGAGCGGGATAATTCTATTAATCGAACTGCGCATGCTCACTGCCGGAATGATGCTTACTGCACATGCTCACTGCTCACTCGCTTGGAATGATGGGATAGAAAATACCGGGATTATTTGCGCGAGCGTTCACACACGCAAATAATTGCGCTAATTCCAAATAATCGCAGTCAAAAGTGCGATTTGGAGCACGATGCTGATCGCGATTATTAGTGAGATCATTGCGTTCACACTTGTAATAATCTCGGTATTTCGATCGCGATGCAAAAACCGGGATTTGCATCCCGCTAATTCGCGCCAGTGTGAACGCGCCTATTAGAACACTAATAGAACTCTGTTCTATGGTCTCTGGTGATACTCTTCGCAATATATTCTGACCGAGACATTTTTCTCATTTACAATCCGGCGGCTAGCTGAGAATAGCAAAGAAGTCAGATTGTAAAGCGATTATTAGCCACAGTTTATTGGTCTTGGATGAGTGCAGTAGGAGAGGCAGGTGGCCACGTTAAAACCATGTGAACTCCTCACGCAAAAAAAGTGTCAGAAAACGAAGCAGTTGTACTAAATAACAATCATTACGAAAGTTCCCCGCTTCACCAATACATCAACAACAGGTTCACTACAGTAGCAAGTAACTAATATGACTAACATCTTATGATGTAAAATGTTCTCGTTCGTGCATATGCGTGCATACACATATAAATTATAATTAATATAATAATTTAATATCACAGTACACAAACATAAAGACAGTACGTATTTTTGCTGTATACATACACTGTTTATTTCATTTCTGATAATAATACGATATACTAAATTAAGGCATTCATTATTACCACGCAAACATTTACTCGACATTGGGCGAATTGGTCCACACCATCTAATCATATTACAAGTTAACACACAATTGACCCGCTAGACATCTGGCAGATCAACTGGGGCCCCAGATACCCGAGGCATACAGGACGCAAGGTGCATACGTCACATTTACTTAAAAGTGGTATTTTCAGTGCCACAAACAAAATTCCTCCGTTAAAACACGTAACCAGACTCACGCTTCATAAATCACCGCTTCACAAATCACCGCAACCTACCCGACTTTCACTTACGGCTGCGTACTAGCCCCACCTACTGGGAAAATATGAAATGAAACAGATAATACCACAACGATGCATGCACCATTGACGGACGATAAACAAAATCAGAACTCTAGTAAAAGAATATATTTGACAAGACAGCTCCAGTAACCATGGTAACGTCGCTGCCAGTGACTGCATACGAGAAATGTTTTGAGCAGGTATCACTATACTGTGGCACTAGGCTTTTCACTCTTCCCTATTTACTGCTGTTCTGTTCTCCACCAGGACTCAGCTGTGTCTCAAGGTAGCCTTGTCAAGGTTTCAGTCATATTAGAGGAACGTTTACCCATTAGTTCAGGCATGTCTCAGCTCTGTCTCCCACTTCTGTCAGCCACATATCTCTGACCCACGAATTTCTATCTGTCTCTCTCTATTACACAAACACACATATGAACACAGACACAGACACGCACGCACGCACGCACGCACACACACACACACACACGATGCACGCACGCACGCACAGGCACACCCATAAAGATCAGCTACATGCCTGTGGTCAGCATACATGGAAACATGACAGAAACACGAGCACATACAATTCTACTTATCACAAGAAACATTGTGTAGCCCCACGCATGCAAGCCCACCAGCAAGCCTCCATCCGCACTTCACACGTGCACGCACCCTGCACTTCACTGTCATTTACAACCGGCGACTCGGCACACGGTAGCGGCACCACTCCTGAGAATCGGTCGTAGCAGTGGCGCCCCCGCGCAGGGTTGTGCATCTGCTTGCAGCTTGCTACTTGGGTCGTCCCGTGGGTGGCAGCGACGACAAGTTAGTCGTCGTCGTGACGTCACGTTGCGGCATCTGCTGCTGCTGCTGCTGCTGCTGCTTCTTGAGCCGCTTGTTCAGCAGAGCATTGTTCGTCGACTCCGTGATCGGCTTGATCGGCTTTGTGTCCGGGTCAACGCGCATCGCGTGCAGTGCGCATGTCAGCTCCTCCTGGTGGCGAGCAAATTAAAAATTAATAACATAACGAACGACCCTAACAATTAACATTTGTCCCCAAAATAAAATTTTACTGATGAAATCACACAATTCATAATGGTTGCTGGCATTCATATAAAGTATGAGGTTGTTGCGAACATTTTGGCCACTTGGAAATAACCTGAATTATGTGTAGGCAACATCCCCAACACCCCCGCCATCACATATCAAATTCTAGACACAACAAACAGTTGGCAACATCTGCATGGGTCTGCCTGCAGGCACTGTGGCTTGCCCAGTCAACTGGCCGTTTTATGCGTATTTTTAGATGCTGGGGTAATTAAGCTGTCATCGGCCGGACTGGGGGCATATGCTGTCCTGTGGCATAACCCACGTGCATTGATCTCCCTAATGCCTGCTCGCCCCATCCCTGTCTTTCAAACGTGGTAGGTTCCTTACCTGAACTTCCTCCCAGTTGTCAGCCTCTTCCTTTAGCACCTTCGGGGCTGCTAGTGGTGTGGCAGGAACAAGTGTGTGCTCCTGTGGGGATATATACCGTGATTATCCATCCAGGATCATCTCAAACGCGACAACGAGACTAGAACAATGTATTATGCACATGCACACTCAGACACACGCACACGCACACACACATGCACACGCACACACACATGCACACATATATATGCACACACACTCTCACACACATACACACACACACGCACTACCTTATAATCTGTCAACAAAAACAATTTCCTACTCTGTATCCCCTCTCCCTTCCCTTTCATTCTATCTGTTCCTCTCTTTCTTTCTGTGCCTCTTTTCCTGTCTGTCCCCTCTACTGTCCGTTCTGTCTGTCTCTCTCCCTCTACTCTCTCATTCATAAAACGAATCGTGGATATATAGAATGGGGTCTATAAAAGTGCATACAGTACTGCAATATCAGACTGTACATGACAAATATCAGCAATATTTGTTGAAGGTGCTATGCAAATTATGGTCTTGTTGAAAGTAAGCCTACAGCTATCCACTTGTGTCGCATGACGTCTTGTATGTCCAGTCGCTTGGCCGGGTCTGTCTTCAGAAGCCCCTTTATCAACTCTATCGCTATAAGAAAAGCAGAGTAGTTAATAGAGCCACACAATGGATAACACCCGATGAGCCATATAACCAATCACCCAATAAAGTGAAGTGAGTGTGCGCTGTGTGTGTACATACCGAGTGCATGTATGTGCCCGTGGGTGTTGGTGTGTGTGCGTCCCTGCATGCGTGCGCGTGAATGTGGCACAGGTGCCTGTGTGTGCATGCGTAAGTGCATGTGTGTGTGTGTACAAGTGCGCGTGCAAGCATGTACATGCTTGCCTGTATGCATGTGTTGTAAATGTGTGTGCACAAGTGTGAGTGAGTGTCTGCGTGGATGTGTAAATGTGTACATGCGTGCATATGTTCGTGCGTTCATGGGCAAAATTTCCATACCAACTACGGCAGCGCCTAAAGCTACTCACTCAGCTTGCTCACAATGACAACAATCTATTGAAGGTTACAAGCATGGGCACACACCCAGACGCACCCGTATGGTCAAACTCATTGGTAAATATTTATCAATGGCTACTAGCAAACGTTATGATACTGTACTGAGGTCCTGTTGGCAATATACTAAATACGGGACATGCCCAAATATTAAACCAGACTGATCAACTCTATATAGCATGGCTCATGCCTATGGCTAATGTTGCGCAATCGCATAAGTTTGACAGTTGCTTGTGCTCCCCCACCTGCATGCTCTACTCTGGGTGCAATAATTCTTACCCTGGGGCGAAACTTGTTTCCACTCCGGATCAGGAAAGTCGTACTGACCGGACCGTATCTTCTTCTTCATTCCGGGTGACATCGCTGCCCCGTGCGCGCTGTAGAATGGGGGGTATCCACACAGTCTGTAACAGTGGGCCGGTAAGGGAGTATACTCCCTCGTCATGATACGTCAGGCATAGCTCTACCGGTGTAGTGCTTTCGCTCCTGCTACAGGGCTATATTACAACAGCACTGGGGCTACACCAGTAGAGCTATGTCAGGCACGGACATCAAGAATGCAATGAGCGTACATGCTGCAGTGATCACTCAAGGACCTGGTGAGGTTCAAACACACGTGTTGCGTGTGTACCTTGATTGAACATCAAATTACAGCTGATTAATTGCCGATAACAACGACTTTCCACAGTCACAACCCCCTGAGCGGATAAGTCACATGAAACGATTGCTTGATTATTCATCAAAGCAAAGGGACATCTATCAGATCTACATATTCTATATCTACAATAATATATATAACAGTGTTAATTGTTACTCAACCGTAAAGATTGGAAACGTACCGCTTACGTTTCGCCTTCTACCAGGAGGCTTTCTCAAAGCTAACTGATGATGATCAGTTTTGACCACCAGATGGTGTGGTGTGACTAAGCCTGTATCCCCCCTCGTCCCGGTTGATGTTCGGGGTCTTGCGGATCCAGATTGCCTTCATAATCTAACGCCTGATTTTGATTGGCTCGCGATCAATGACCTTCGAATTCTCCCAATCGATGGTGTGATTGTCCTTCACTAGGTGGTTAGTGATCGCGGATTTGGTGATTTCGGTAGCTGACTGTTTTCGTTGAGCCCTTGTGAACGATTTGGGTGCTACGGTGTCTACGTCCTTTTTGTGTTCTTTAAGGCGGGTTTCAAATTTTGGGCCAGTTTTTCCAATTTAACTTTTTTCACACATTGCACACGGTATCTTGTAGACACAGTCCGTAATGTTGTGCATATATGTTCTGTCCTTAGGGTGTACCAAAAGCCGTTTTAGGTTCTCAAACGATCTAACTTTTGAAGCCACACCTGCATTTTTTAGGTGATGCTGAACTACGTCCATGACGCCTCTGACATAGGGTAGGACAATCATCGCCTTCGGTTTCTCTGTGGTTTTCTTTTGGGATGTTGTTTTTTCCCGTGATGTGTTCATCTCCTTGGACACTTTTTCGAGTGTACAATTGGGATAGCCGCATTTTCCTAGTGCGTTCTTGATGTGGGGCGCTTCAACTTCCCAGTCCTCACTCTCCGTTATGATCTTGTCCCTACGATCAAGTAGCGTCCGTACCACTGACAGTTTGTGGTCGACTGTGTGGTGTGAGTTGAAGTTTAAGTACTGGTCCGTGTGGGACTTTTTCCTATACACCGTCAGTTTTAGTGAACCATCTTCTCGTTTATGGACGAGTGTGTCGAGGAACAGAATTTTTTGATCGAGTTCTTCCTCGTACGTGAATTTGATGTTGTTGGTACTGTCGATGTTGTTGAGGTGTTCTGTCCATTGTTGGACTGTACCAGACTTGATGATTTCCAATGTGTCATCTACATAGCGTAGCCACAATTTAGGTTTGAGATCAGACGGTGCTGTCTCGATGGCTTTCGTTTCAAGCCATTCCATGTAAAGATTGCAATGATAGGCGAGACCGGGCTACCCATGGCTGCTCCGAACTTCTGGTTGTATATTTGGTCTCTGAATTTGAAGTATGTGGTCGTAAGGACGAACGTGAGCAATTCGATGATATCGTCTGTGGTGAGGTTGGTTCGCTTCTTCAATGTTTTGTCTGCCTCAACTTGATTATGTTAATCGATTCTAGGATCGGAGTGTTGGTAAAGAGTGAGACAACGTCATGGGAGACTAATATCTCGTCTGGTTTCATACGTATAGTTTTCAGTTCCTCTGCTAGCTCTGTTGAGTTCTTGATGTAATGTTCGGTGGTGCCTACCAATGCGACCAGTAGATCGGCTAAGCTTTTTGACAAATTGTATGCTATGGAGCCTGTGTAATCGACTATAGGTCTATACGGGTTGCCTTCTTTATGTATTTTAGGTGTGCAGTAGATTCTTGGTACATTTTCGGCCGTGGAATACAGGAACTTGTACTGGGCTTCAGTAATTTTTTCTTCTCTTTTCAGACGTTGGAGAATCACCAATAGTTTGCTTTTATATTTCGTTGTAGTGTCTTTCTTTAATTTCAAATAGGTCTTTACATCGTATTGACTTGTTTTTCGTAGTCGTCCTTGTCCACCACAACTGTAGCCTTTCCCTCGTCTGCTGGTAGGATCATGATACTGGGTTCCTTTTTCAGCTTAAATATGGCCGATTTTTCTTCTTTGGTGATATTTGGTTTCGGGGGTTTAGCCATACTCATGGTGTGTGCTATTTTCATTCGTAAATCTTCAGCTTCTGTTGTCGGCATAGAGTGACACGCTTGTTCTGTGCCTACAATGAATTCTTCCGTGAGGGTTTTATTCGGGGTGATGGCGAAATTTAATCCTTTAGCTAGGACTAACCGTTCTGCGATTGTCATCTTATATTTAGAAATATTAACTACCCACTTTTTGAGTTGCGTACCTGTTAGATTGAGTGTTGTGGTCGCAGATCTGTCCTTCTTTCGTTGTAGAATTGAAAACTTCGATTGCTGCCGCCATTTTGTTTGTTTATACTCGGTCTCGCAGGAATGCGTGAGGTGCTCCAAGACGCGCTGTCTTAGTCCATTGTTTAGGGGCGCCTTTTTTAGATCTTTAAATTCACTAGTCTGTTGTCTTCATATGGCTTGATTTTGTAGCTTACTGATCGTATTCTCTCTCTTATGAGTTGTTTTTCTGCTTTCTAGATAATGTCCTTCGCGCAATTTGTACGAATCGGGAATTTCAGACGTAGACTGGCCGGAACGATATTTTTGTCCTTACACCGTAACGTAAACACTAGATGGTTTTTGTGTCTTGCGATCTTTCTTTCCAAACTTTCGAAGGATCGGACTTCAGTCACTGTTCTCTGACAGTGTTGTGAACGTAACTCATTAAATAAGTTCATTCAGTTGGTAGACTAATATATATAACAGGGTTAATTGTTGCTCAACCTTGAAGATTGGAAACATACCGCTTACGTTTCGCCTCCTGCCAGGAGGCTTTCTCAAAGCTAACTGATGATTATCAGTTTTGACCACCAGTCACGTGTTGACTAAGCTATTGACCACCACACCATCTGGTGGTCAAAACTGATAATCATCCGTTAGCTTTGAGAAAGCCTCCTGGCAGGAGGCGAAACGTAAGCGGTACGTTTCCAATCTTCACGATTGAGTAACAATTAACCCTGTTATATATATTAGTCTACCAACCGAATAAACTTATTTAATGAGTATATATCTACAATATTATTGATAATATATTACATATCACATCGACATCAAATCTTCACTGATAGAAAGAGACATGCTCATCCTAGGGCCTCAGATTCACACAAATAAACAGCAATAACCCCCTATAAAGTTTCAGCGTAACTCTGTAAGCAATAATGAAGAGTTATTCGTAGCACGGCGGGGCGCGGCATCAAGCACATCTCCCAGTAAGTACTTACAGGATGTAGGTGATGACACCTAGCGACCACAGGTCGCACGAGAAGTCATATTTCTCCGGTCCAAGAACCTCAGGAGCTGAAATGAACAGCAGCACAGTTAGGAACAATGCAAACACGAATTCCTGACGTCAGAGAAATACAGACCAACGTTCTCCACCTGCTGTCGCCATGGCAACGATATGTATCCATAGGAGAGTCGTTCACTAGACGATCTGCAGCCCGGATATCCGCGCGAAGCGCGCCAACGCCGCCTCGCGGCAAAAACTAACACAGGATCGCTGCCCCCACTCAAAAAGCTTTACATAGGCCCTTCGGGTAAGGGCTCAAGCCGTATTATCGGTCCCTTCAGCAGTTGTGGCCATTGCAAGGCGGCTTTCGACTACCCAGGTAGGCAGCAGCTGCTCGGAATGATCGCACAAAATTTTTGGCTATTCGCGCGCCTTTGTTTCCTGTAAAACCACAGACGTTTAGTTCCCCTCCCCCCATCACTCTAAATCAGTGTACATCTGTCTACTATATATTGGCGTCCAATAGATGGCGGCACGAGTCTATGCACGAGTCTATATCCATATCATTTGCCTACGACTTTGCTTGCACACCGGTCGCGGGGCTATATGCGGGTATAAGCCGCCGGTGTAATTCATTTCGCGCGCGGCGAGCCGGCACTTTGGCGCAGACGAGACGCTAATTGGAGTTTACTTGTAAATAAATGTTAACGGATGGAGGGGGCAAAAACGTTACCTCTTAGCACACGCACGTGATCTGGCTAGCTTGGTTAGGTGCGTAGTGGGTTCTTACGACCTGCGCGCGATAGGCTGTGACCCGGGGGTGCATTCATTCTGCGCGCGCGTCTACCACATGCAGCGGCGTGACTGTTGGTTCGTGCGCGCACAACTATAGCATGCGTTTCTGGTGGCGAGCGACGCAAGTATAGTGTTATATATAGTGTATTATTTTCTATATAGTGGATTTTGCCCCTGCTCAAGTATGCCCTTAGTAAATTATGAAGTATTCGGTAAGTACGCCTATTCTTCCGTATGCATTCTTTCCGTGTCTTCATTAAATCACTCATCAACTCATGTCGCATTTTTTCAACTAGCTGTTAGCAGAACACATGGAAAGAAGACAGTTTATGAGGCATCGTACTAACAATACATTCTTAACATGTCTTAATTCTGCCATTAATATGTTATAACTGTCATGTTGTATTTGTTAACAGTTAGTTTCAATTGTTTGCATGAACTATAGATCACTATATTTTAGGGAATTTCCTAATTTAACTGTAATTGCCCATCGTCGCAATCAATTCTTACGATATGTTCATCATGCCACTCGACCATTATAAATCCTGTCTACACTGGAGTCTACTACATCGGCAATGCTAGGATTCTACGAACGACCGTGTTCACAACTTTGTCAATAGTTCGATATGCCAGTATTACGTCACTTAATACCTCTAAAACTATAGCCCTTCGCTCTGCCACACGCCTGTACCAGGAGTTCTGTCATATAGAATGTGGAGCACATCTGCTCGTCATTAAGCATGTTATACTATTGTCATAAAAGTGACTTAGCATATGAAGTTGTATGTGTAACTCTGACTTTTGTAACACACTGTGTCACAATTGAAGCGAGTGTGGCAATGTCAACCATATACAGTTGTAACATATAATACGATATATTGTCATGTCTTTGTAAGCGTTCATTATGACTACCGGGGCCGTGGTCACAGGCACTTGCACCGTTTCAATAATAAAACGATGGTTAATAAAATACAAACTTGTCACTACTACTACTAGCCCTACAGTTACCAGTACCAGTAATATTCTTAATGTTTAATTTGACCTAATAACTTCACTTCCAACACCGTCCAATACACCGCTGCAACACATAGCGCGCACGCCTTGTGGCATGCACAAATTCACAGTGATTTAGAGTCGGCACAGTCCAGCTTGTCGCGATTACCACAACCCTTTTCACTACGCACGTAGCTAGAGAATTTCATACAAATGGTGGTAATTGTTGGTTTGCTGCTCGGCGCGTATCGTTTTTCTGTAGAAAACGAATTTACCATTTTTGCTGTTTCATGCCCTGACATTATTTTGCAACTTATGGCGTCCCATAGATGGTGCAACGAGTCCATGTACATAGCATTTTCAAGTCGTTCTTCTACACAACGCTCAGCTTACTCAGATAGACTGCTACCCAGTGGACAGTTCCACACGCTAGCGTAACTCACTTCAGTGTAGCCAAAGATAGTTGGCTGAGTGAAGGCCGGTACCAGTCTAGCCTGCAGCTCATCGTACAGTGGCCGCTTCAACTTCCCCGTATCTATCTTGAAGAGAGACCAATGTGATGACAATATTTGTATGTGTATTGACAATATTTGTGACTATTACCTGCTCATTGTTTGTATATAGGTCAACATTTCTATTTACATGAATAAAGGCATATTATTTCAGCATGTATTAATTATAAAACCCAGCTTATGTATCCGCTGCAGTTGCCGCTCGTTACATGAAGGCGCTGACGCATAATAAAATACAACTCATAATAAAACTTCTACAACACAGTGTAGAAGTAGAAGGTGTTGACACTTTCATTGATATTTCCATTAAACTTCCAAAGAACAGCAGCTGAATGCAGCTGAGCTCTTTCATTGTATTCCCGCTAAAATTCTCGACTGTTCGCTGGCAGCTATGAATCCCCCGCTGGTCGCGTGCGCCTTGCCGCGGAACTGCGCGCAAGATCTGCGCTCAGCGCTTCGGATCAACACCTCCTTTCGGCAACGCTTCTCTAGTATCCCGTCTCATCTGGATGGCGTAAGCGAGTGTTGATATCGGTGATCGAGCATGTGTAAATGTCCGTATCGCAATTTTATTGTCGCTTCGAATACACACCAATTCACACGGATTCCGACACAGCATGCTGCCAGTACAGAAGTAAGTGATGAGGATTAACGGATGATTGCTAGCTAAACTCGGACCCTGCTGCACTGCTCTACCACAGCAAAAGGTAAACATACATACGGACACTAGTTGTACACACAAACATACATGCAAGGGATGATACATATATACATGCATTGGGTGATAAATATCAACGAACGTACATAGGGTGAATACACATACATACAAGCGGTGAAACATACACATGTACAAGGGGTAATACATCATTATGTATACAGGAGTAGAAATTAACTTTTGAACAAGGGAGTCCAACCTCTACCCTCTACCCTCTAGGACCCTCTACCCTCTAAAAGAGGGAGTCTGCAGCAAAATGAGTGAGTCTGCAGTCTGAAGTTCAAAATTAAAGATATTAACAATAATGCATGTGCTTATTTTGAAGATTCATGCGGTTGCACATCTGCCAAATTTTCTTTGGACATTTGCTGGAAAAATACGGTAATTCGGCGAGGCCGTGCTCTGGAACGAACTAGTTAGTATAGCAGAATTTTCAGGGAGTCACACGAACTCCTGCATATGTCAAATCAGGGAGTCCGACAGAAAATCAGGGAGTATTTAACTCCGGACTCCCGTTAATTTCGCACCCTGTGTATACATGTACAAAATGTGAAACATACATACATACAACGGGTAATACATATGTACGGTACATACATGCGACTAGAACCTTAAATTCTCTCCCGCCACCTTGTGTGGCGAGGTAACGGTGCCCTACTCCATCACTCACCGGCGTAGTAGGGCGTATAGCAGGGCGTCTGCAGCGACTTGAAGTCTGCCTTCACTTCCTTCGCGAACCCAAAGTCGGTCAGTTTCAGCACGGCAGACGGCTGCTTGCTGCTGTATAGCAGGTTCTCAGGCTGAAAGACACAGAAATCACATTGCCACACGAATGATACGCTGCGGGGGGCGGTGGGTGGGGGTGGATGCTACGCTGCAGACGCCCTGCTATACGCCCTACTACGCCGGTGAGTGATGGAGTAGGGCACCGTTACCTCGCCACACAAGGTGGCGGGAGAGAATTTAAGGTTCTAGTCGCATGTATGTACCGTACATATGTATTACCCGTTGTATGTATGTATGTTTCACATTTTGTCCATGTATACACAGGGTG
>NW_014577199.1:471560-476948 GCF_000485595.1 Priapulus caudatus | reverse complement strand
CGTGGGTGTGGAGACGTACGCTGGGGGTCGAGCCGTGGTGAGGCACGGACCGCTGCGCTGCGGGGGCAGCGTGGCGTCGGGACGGACGCTACGCTGGGGGCAAGCATGCGTGGGGTGGGCGGTGGGATCTATGCTTGCGGGTGATGAGCGTCGGGTGGGTGGACGGGTACGCTCGGGGTACACTGCGTCGGGGTGGGGACGGATCCTTAGCTGGGGGGACCATAGGCAGACAAGGATGTGGCATGTGCGGTGCTAGGAGAGGCTGTGTGGCCATTAGGTATAGCAGATATGTAGAGAGACACCCATTACGCTGATTACTCCAGTGTGTCCTTATTTGAAACCTTACACACACGTTATGCAGGAACAGGAACGCAATTATGATGTCACTTTTGCATTCCACACTTCCACACCACACCACACCTTCAATTCCATTCCATTCCACACCTTCAGATCCCGATGTGCAATCTTCATTCTGTGCAAGTATGATATGGCTTCTGCTATCTGTCTCACAATCGATGCAGCCTCTGCAAGTAAAAACACCACAATGCTGATAGTTAAAGCTTCGGCAATATTTACTTACGCCTATAGATACGCATGTGTGCACGCTGTGAACATCCGGGTCCAATATAACATATTACTCCATTCAGGAACCTCATTAGTCCAGCCACAGAATTTGTTTAGTACATAGCGCCACCAATGTTATACGAGCATTAAATTGCATTTTTGCGAGCGGCACAGCTATACGTGCTGCATACATGGTTGCCCTTCCATATGATATCCTAACATCAGGGTACTCAGGCTGGTTTCTCAACAGGTTTCACAAAGATAGCACGTGCACACGCACGCTGCTTTCTCAATAGCTGCCGTTGCTAGTGGTGCACCGGAACTATCCGGCCGGATCCCCGCAGGAACAGGTGTCGGTCGCCGAACCGGAACTTATTTCCTAATTTCGATTTCTGCCCTACAAGGCCGTCATCAAGTCAAACGATCAGTTCACTGAATGTATTGCAGCATCAGTTAGAGCCAACTTTGCTGACAATATAGTGTTAAACACTTCACACGATATTGTCCGCGCAATAACGTTTGGCCACTGCAACATCTACTCAATACCGCTAGGCGCACACTATCCGACACGCCGAGCGCTGATTTGGAAGAGCTTACGATTGGATTGAGACTGTTCTTAGGTTTGCCTCGAGGAGCGCTTAAGATTAGGCTCTCTGAGGTCATTTTGGCCGGATTCGAATTTTGAATCGAGAGCAGGATCCGTGGTCGGATAAGTGTGCGGGGGCGGCTTTCGGACGCGACTCGGATAGTTGTGCGTTGGCCATCCGTCCACGGCCGATCGCGCAGGTTGCGCTTGAGCAAAATTGACCAATTCACAGGCAGCGCCATGGTGAACCGGCGCCCCATGTCGCAATGGAATGTGCATTTGTCGAACCATGGGAAACACTCCCGACGCCTTCAAGTACACGCCTAAATCGCTCCTGGGAACGCCACGAGAGTTGCCATGCGCGTTTTGCCGTTCAACTTTGAGTGGACAGTGCGGTGCGGTGGCCCTCCGAATCGATCGGAGCGGGGTCGCTTATAGGTGTGCGGGGGGCCTTAGTGCTTGCTGCACAGTGCCAAAATCGTGATAGTGATGAGATGTGGCCTCAGCATAACTAACTGACGTCACCATAACTGATGTTAGGCTGCATTCACAAGCATTTTCTTTAAAATTCAAATACTCTTAAGCGCCGGACACACAGTGCGATTGCATCGGCGCCCGATGGCAGTCGCGCGAGTCGTGGACACACCACGGCCGATGGCATCGGGCGATGGCATCTCGCACGATTCTTCGCGCGCGGCAGTTGCCGCTTGGGCTGCATGAACTTCTGATTGGCGCTGATGAGATGAATTGTACAATCGCCCGGATGGCTCATCGAGGCCAGTCCGTGGAGCACACCAGGGCGGATGGCACTTCGCGGGCGGCGGATGGCATCGGCCGATGCCATCGGAAAACGTTTTGATATTATCGCCCGATGCCATCGGCGCCGATGGCATCGCACAGATCACTCAATCGCCGGACACACCAGGCGATTTTCACGCCAATGCCATCGGCCGATGCCATCAGCCGATGGCATCGCCTGGTGTGTCCGGCCCTTTAGAGCCACAGGAATGGCATCTGTCTGTTAGTTAAAAATAATCGACTAAAACCAGGGATACTGCAACATGCAGGTTTTGCCACAGAATTTGCTCGCGAATAAGATGCCCGAATTATGAACTGTAACCAGCTGTAATTCCTGTAATTAGAACTTTGTAGCATTGAGAACAATGAGAACAATGTAGAATGTGAACATGTAGACAATGAAAACATGTAGACAATGAGAACATGTGTATAATGAGAACATGAGACATGAAAACATGAGAACATGAGACATAATGAGAACATGAGACATAATGATAACATGTAGAACAATGCTCGCCTGAGTGATGTGCCTGCTATGCTAATAATATTTCGTTCAGGCCAGGGCAAAAAATACACGGGAGCGATGAGCGATTCGCTCTTCAAACCTCCGAAATCGCTCCCGTGAGGTTCAAAATAGCTCCCGTAAAATTTTTGACGACAGTTATTTTCCCCACAGACTTTTGAAAGCTCCCGTGAAAAAAAACGAAATTTTTTCCCCTGGTTCAGGCCGAGTGAGTTTGCGCAATACTAGGCCAAAACTGTCAAGTTTATTCCCAGTTAAGTTCCTGTTCCGGCCAGGTAGTTCCGGCCAGAAATTTGTTCAAGTTCCAGCTGGTACCGGTTCCTGCCGCAACTTAAAAAGTTGGATCCGGTGCACCCCTAGAGCCTGTTGCTCATTTCTCTGAAGTAAAACCATTTGTTCTTTTCTGCCAGGAAATGTCAACGTCATTAGCCGCATCACATCATCATCATTATCATCATGAATCATCATCTTCATAATCCTATCGTTACGATCCTAATGCTAACATAATAACCTTAACCCTAACATAAAAATAATATACCACGAACATAACCCAAGCCTAACTGACAACAAGCCTACTGACCCTAACACTAAACTAACCAAACCCTAACATAGCAGTGACCCTAACCTAATCCAAACCTACCCTAACCTAATGCTAACATAATCCGGCGGAGTGCCACGTCTCACTCGTGAGCAGTCCAACTGCATCTATATACATCATCGTCATCGTCACACATCCACACACCTCCCCCTAAACCTTCCTCCACACCTCCCCCTAAACCTTCCTCTATGCCCCCACCCCACACCTCTCCCTAAACCTTCCTCTATACCCCACCCCACACCTCCCACTAAACCTTCCTCCATACCCCCACCCCACACCTCCCACTAAACCTTTCCCTATACCCCCACCCCACACCTCCCACTAAACCTTCCTCTATACCCCCACCCTACACCTTCCTCTACTCCTCCCCCTACACCTATCTCCATACCTTCCTCCACACCTCCCCTAAACCTTCCTCTACACCTCCCCCTACACCTACCAGTACCTGCACACTTCCCCAAACCACCCTCCACACTTTTGTTCAGTCCGTACTATAACGGACAGTTCCAAGAACGTAGCCGGCGAAAGTGCTAACATAGCCCATGTAAGCGTAGAAAGCTGTTCCCATGATACTCACGGTAACTCACCTCTCTCAGTGAATGCGCAGTCGGCCCTCTGCTGGATGCGGCTGAACAGCTCTCCTCCCTCCATGCTGAAACAAGAGAGCGGTACGAGCGTTAAAGGAATTATTTCTTAAATAACTACACAATCAAGAAAAATATAACAAAATATAGTCTCACCTAATAGCGAACATGTTACCGATTACTCCAGTATACAAATTACAATGAGTTTGTGACGTTATGGTATATAAAATAGCAAATAATGCAGCGACATTCTTTCGTATATAGCAACAATTCCCTTGAAATTGGCAACAACCAGACAAAATTGTATCTATGTATAATATAACATTAAATAAACAGCGAACAACGTGAGCTGTTTTCTGGGAATCTTTTTTTGCCGAGTTTTGCATAGGTTACGACTTATTCATTGATTTCTGGGGCAAAATTACCCGGCGTTTCATAGTTGGTAATGGCGGTAACGATGTTTTTACGTGCGCGTGCCACGCTGCTGCAGCTACACACGCGTGGCTAGCGCAAAAACCCGCTGTTTCCACCCGGCTGCTGTTACACGCCGCACACTCCACGCGATATACAGAAGCATAGTAGGTACATATAACATGAATTATGAATATATTAATAGAATACAGGAGTAACAGGACTAACTATGAATACGTATAGTAAAAGGAAATATAGAATCAAGTTGGAAGGAAATATCAAAGGAAGGACATATAAAAGAAAAGAAAAAAAGGAATACAGTAACAGGGTGCAAAATTAACGCGAGACCGGAGTCAAATATCCCTGGTTTACTGTCGGACTCTCCCTGATTTGACATATGCAGGAGTCCGTGTGACTCCCTGAAAATTCTGTTATACTAACTAGTAGTAGTTCGTTCCAGAGCACAGCCTTGCGAATTTCCGTATTTTTTCAGCAAATGTCCAAAAAAAAATTGGCAGACGTACAACCGCATGAATTGCGAATCTTCAAAATAAGCACATATGCGTTATTGTTGTTATGCTTTAGTTTTGAACTTCAGACTGCGGATTCCCTCATTTTGCTACGGACTCTACAGTCCGTTGGACTCCCCTGTTCAAAAGTAAATTTCTACCCCTGCAGTAAAACAAATACAGCAATAGAGTACGAATAAATTATAAATTTGTATGAATATGAATACAAAAACATGGCGTGAATAACGCGTACAGCACAGCGAGAGATGCGATATCGCATGCAGGATCTCGACCGAACACGCGGGTCAATGCATCACGCGATCACATTGCTGTTTGGAGAAGGGCAGGAGGAAGGAAGAGAATACGAGAGTACGTAAGGGGGGGGGGTTCCCAGTACTAAGTAGGCGGTGCAGGCTGCATGAGAGAGAAGGGGAGGAAGAAATGGGATTGAAGGGAGAAAATGCCAGGGAACAACAAAACAAATGAAGGGGAAGGGGAAGAGGGAGGGAGAGAGAATGTAAGTGTGAGAGTGAGTGAGAGTGAGAGTGAGAGAGGGAGAGGGAGAGGGAGAGGGAGAGGGAGAGGGAGAGGGAGAGGAGAGGAGAGGAGAGGAGAGGAGAGGAGAGGAGAGGAGAGGAGAGGAGAGGAGAGGAGAGGAGAGGAGAGGAGAGCAGAGCAGATAGGAGAGAGGAGGGGAGATGGGAGAGGAGAGGAGAGGAGAGGAGAGGAGAGGAGAGGAGAGGAGAGAGAGGAGAGGAGAGAGGAGAGAGGAGGGGAGATGGGAGAGGAGAGGAGAGGAGGGGGGAGGAGAGAGG
>NW_014577199.1:468244-471550 GCF_000485595.1 Priapulus caudatus | reverse complement strand
GGAGAGGGAGAGGGAGAGGGAGAGGGAGAGGGAGAGGGAGGGAGAGAAGGAGAGAGAGGGAGAGAGAGAGAGAGAGACTCAGGCACTCGACTGCGACAAAAAACAACAACAGGCTTCTGTAACAGCGCTCGCTGGCCGGCTGGCGCACGCACAGTTTCATCCGGTTGCAAACGGAAAGGAAAACCTACATATATATATTCACATACGTGTGTTCCTGCCCTTGTATGACTCACAGTTTCATGATGCAGTAGTTGAAGCCCACACCACCACGTATCCTAGAACAAAGGAACAATGTGCGAGAGAACGAACAAACAAGGTTACTCACAGTTCCATAATGATGAGGAGGCAGCGGTTGCCACTGTAAACATTCTCGTAGACGTCGAAGATACGAACTACGTGTGGACAGCTTGACGCACACCAGTGCATCTCCACCTCCCGCCGCGCCTTAGCTGAATCCTTCAGTATCTGCAAGGCAACAACGATGATGAAGGCAGGGTTTATGATACAGTCTAGGGTTAAGGTTAGGGATATTGTTAGGGTTAGACTTAGAGTGTACTTTAGAGTGCACTTTAGAGTGTACAGTAATGATTAGGGTTATGTTTATTGTTAGGGTTGGGGTTTAGGTTATTGTTAGAATTAGTTTTTATTAGAATTAGGGTTTAGTGTAAGGATTAAGGTTAGGTTCAAAGTTTATGGGGAGAATTAGAGTTAGGGGCCGCTTATGGATCTAAGGTTAAAGGTAAGCATTATGATTCGGGTTAGGGCTAAAGATAATGATTAGGGCTATGGTTATAGGTTTAGTTAGGGTTATGGATAATGGAAGGGATACGGTTAGAGTTAAGGTTAAAGTAAGGATTAGGGTTGCAGTTAGCAGGGTACGAAATTAACGGGATCGAGTCCGGAGTCAAATGCTCCCTGATTTACTGTCGGACTCGCTGATTTGACATATATGCAGGAGTCCGTGTGACTCCCTGAAAATTCTGCCATACTAACCATAGTTTGTTCCGAAGCACGGCCTCGCGGAATTATTGTATTTTTTCAGCTAATGTCCACAGAAAATTTGGCAGACGTGCAACTGCATGAATCTTAAAAATTAGCACATGCGTTATTGTTAATATCTTTAATTTTGAACCTCAGACTGCGGACTCCCTCATTTTGCTGCGGACTCCCTCTTTTTGAGGGTAGGGAGTCCGTTGGACTCCCTTGTTCAAAAGTTAATTTCTACCCCTGGTTAGGATAGGGTTAGTGTTTAGGGTATTGCATTAATTTAGCATTAGGGTTCACCGTTAGAAATAGAGCTAGGGTTAGGGTTATGATTAATGTTATTGTTAGAGATAATTTTTACGGTTAGAACTAGGGTCATGATAATTATAATTTTTGTATAGATCTGCTTAAATATATAGATCATAAAATAGATACAGATGTAACTTGTCCACCAACTGTAGGTCGTCCAAGTCTTTCTGTTTCTCTTTCCCAAAGAGGAGTACCGCACGAGAAACAGAAAGAAAGCGACTACAACACACAATGGAGACTCACGTCCCTGCAGTGCAGAGTGGTGTTAGTTTTCTGTCATTCTTCTAAGAGATACAGATACAAATGTACCAACAGTCGAGCTACTAGTACTAGCAACAGTACATGCAGTCAACAAGAACATATTACATAAACCTTCTGCATATCGTGTTAATAATACCAGTGATATACCAGTACAACTCTATTATATATGCAAACACAAACACGCCTGACAACCACGTTGTAAAAAGTACCAATTAGTAGTGCTGGCACAGTTTTGCAGACTTTTTTTCACTCGACTGTGGTTACCAACAATAAACGTTGCGTGTAGAGCAAACGCAATCTCGAGCACATCGTTGGTGCACCTCTCTCAATCAGCTGCGTGAGTCTCTCACGGTTGTCGGCTAGCAGGGCCGATGTATCCGTAAACACAAACACCATATCTGCTTACCGACACAAGCACTGCAATATCTTTACTGAGGCGGATGGTAAATGCTAACAGGCGCTCACCATTGCCTAAATCGCACTGCCAACCGATCATTGTGAGTGAAAGCAATGTTCAGAGGTTAAGGCAGATAGCAACAACAGCCAGAAGTTTGATGCGCAATGTACGAGATGTCGAGGACACAGCATGCAGATTCCAAATTACGAATGAATTTGCAACAACAGAACAATTATGCGCGAGCGCAGACAGGTATCAAAAAGGGCCGAGTAAACGCTGAACTTGCAACGAATTAGCACGAAACGGCAGAGTTATGCGAGTGCAAGTTGCCACCACAGACGACACCACAGAACAACAGACGAGTTATGTACGAGTTGCCATGAATACATCAGTTCAGCAGAGTTAGCTGTGATGGTGTATTCCACTTCATGCCAGCGCACAAAAGTGAAACAGATCAGCCCGAGAGTTACCCGCGTAACTAGTAAGAGGAAACTGAAGAAATGCCGATGTGTACTTCCACCAGCCTGATGGCTGGCCCACCGGAATGCTAGCTCACATTACCGAAACCATCCCGTCTACGCGTGTACGTACTCGCATCAGCTGACTCCGTGTGACCTCACTGTTGGATTTCCCCACGTGCCGTGACTGACTGAGTAAGTAAGTAAGTAAAAACTTTATTTAACGACGGTAAAACATGTTAGGTACAGACACAATAAATTGGCGCGGACCTATCTTCCACATGGCCGTCTCACAGCAACAGAACGGTTAAATATTAAATAAATATACAATAAGAGTTGAAGTACTTGAACTAAAATTGGGTAAAACGGGGTAAGTAGAGCACAATGGGCCCTATTGATAGGGCAAGATTTTCTTTAAGGTAGGGGCACACGAGCGATTTTTATCGCCCGATCGCCGCAAGTTCTAAAATCGCTCGAAAAATTCGCCCGTGTGCCCGTTCACGTCGACGCCGATTTTAATCGCCCGATCGAATCGCCCGTATCCAAAATGTTAGATATTTTCGGGCGATTATTTACGCCGGGCGATTATTATCGCTCGTGTGCTCGGGAACCGATCTATAGTCCTACGGGTCGTTGGTCCTACGGGTCGTTGGTCCTACGGGTCGTTGGTCCTACGGTTATTAGTAAGAGGGGTAGAGTGAATGACCAATTTTTTTTTAAATCACAATTTTTTTATTTTATTTTATTTTTATTTTATTTATTTTTTATTTAAATTTTCTTTAAAAAAAAAAATTTCCAATTTTATTATGTATGTGGCTTTTCACTATGATTGAAGTATGCACCAGACAGGAGTGGAGGAGGAAGAAGAAAATAATTCTACTTCTACTTCTACTTCTA
>NW_014577199.1:463265-467987 GCF_000485595.1 Priapulus caudatus | reverse complement strand
AGCGATTTTAATCGCCGCGATCGGGCGATAAAAATCGCTCGTGTGCCCCTAGCATTAGACGGACTTTAAAAAATTAAAAGAAGAAATGGTGGGGGCATCTCGAACGTCAGGAGGTAAATTATTCCACTCAGATGCCGCCGCACACCGAAAAGATTTTCGTACCATTTCAGTGCGTGCACGGGGCGGATACAAACGCGCATCATCTGCACACACACTACGCGTCCGTCTGGAGCTCACTTCATGTTAAAAGTAACAAGTGCCGCAGAGCGACAGCGCTCAACTGACATATACTGTAGCCGGGTATTCTTCTGATAAACTCACTGGCAACCGAATCAAGTGCGCCCTCCCGCCACCGCATTGATAGGCTTTGCTATACCGGTAGTACAGTAATAAAGATATAGCTGTGTAACTTTAATGACTTCACTATATTAATGTTATCATGGATATGCGTCGAGCGAGAGCGTAGTGGTGGTGGTAGGGGGAGGGTGGGGGAAGGGTGGGGGGAGGGGCGGGTAGAGGGGGCTCCAATAGCAAAAGCAGTTCAGTCCTTTGTTAACAGTCAACAAATCCATGTTTAACCCTCCTCTTGAGGGTCAAAAGGTTATCAGACACTTACTCTTCGCACGCCAGTGGAAAGTAGATTTCACGGTCCTTCCAATAAAGTGATAAAAATGGTAGATCAGCGCTGAAACAAAAAGGTTTTGCACTCGGTCCGTTAGACCATGTCCTCAAAAAATGTCTGATTTCTGACCTTTCCCCCACTGCCCTTTGACCTGTGACCTCCAATTTCGCGCTGGTGATGGGTTTCCTCCCCATCACACTATACATCGAATATTAAGAGCGTAGGTCAAGCCGTTGAGATTTGTGCCGCAATTCCGTATTTTCTCCTATACCTTAAGTTAAGGGGGAAATATTCCCCCTCCATTGACACATCTTGACCTTTGACCCCCAAAATCGACATCCCGAGTCCTTTTCGCGATCCCCTCCCCCCCCCCTCCGACGTCACGAATATCAAGATCGTACGTCGCGCGATTAAGATTTGTGTCCGTAACCGTTGACGCACGGACGGATGGACGGACATTCATGCGATTCTACAAGCTGCGTCTGACTTCGTCAGCTGAGCTACAAAAACCGTCAAGATAGGCTGGTGCCTGCTTACGTAAAATTTTGTAAGTTAAAAGAGATCGATGCCGATGGTAATAAAAACGTTGGCGAACAGTCATAAAACCTAGCTGCGAAAAGATTTCTTCAGTGCGGGCGTCTGAAGGTCTACGAATGTTTAGAATCAACCGCGCAAAACGTTTCTGCAGGTTAAAAACTTTGTCAATATAACTCTTCGCGGCATTACCCCACACAACAATACCATAATCAATATCAGGCAAAACAAAAGCAAAGTAAAACTTCAGGCAAGAATCATGGTCGAGAAATTTCCTGATCCGCCAAAACAGTGCCAGCTTTTTGGAGATCTTGGCACACACGTTCATTATGTGTTCTTCAAACGTGAGATTATCATCAACATGAATACCTAAAATTTTCTCACTCGCCGCGGTGGGAAGAACAGAGCCACCATAGACAGTATGGAGTACCGCGGATGGGAGTGTAGAACGCTTCTGTCTGGAAGTGAACAGCATGGTTTTGGTCTTCTGACACGACTGACATGACTACACCGACATGACTGTACGTGTGTCATCGCCTCCTCCCTTTAACCCTGGAATTACTCCCCACCCTCCCCATAGTTGCCCACCCGCTCTCACGCCGCGCTCGCCATTGGATGAAAATGACACCAGTTGGGTGATGATATCATGATAGTTTCCTAGTTGCAACTACTGTTTTCGAGATTGGGCGATTTACTTTCATGCCGGGTCACGCGCCAGCCTCTGAATACGTTGACCGCTGACCGCATGGCGTTACGCTGTTTCGCTTGACAGAAACATGTAACTCCTCATTACTGTGCAACGGCGAAGCTACGCTAATTAGCTCTTGTTGCTGCTATCCAGTTCACCAGTCTCTTATGTGCGTAGCACCCTGTCGCAAGCAGCATGACACAAAAAAGTTTCTCTGTACATTTAACCACCTTGTGATCACATGCATGCTGCAAAGAGAGAAGCCATTCTCCAAGTCTATAATGAATAAGAAACAAACGGACCTTCCTTCCAGCTAATTTTTTTTCAAACTAAAGTAATGTGGCTACTATGGAATGCATAGCAGGTGACCTGCTAGTCTATGGTTTCTCTTAGCATAAAATGATTTTCTAAATGTACACTATCCACAGAGGGCTTAGATGAACAAACCATCAACAGAGAAGAGAGTGAGATTATGGTACACCACTTGTAAGATGTCTAAACTCCAGAAAATTATGAGTAAACCCCCAGAAGCCCATATCCAAATCACTGAATGAAAAACTCACTCCCAGACTAGGTCGACTTTTTAATGTCCTTGAATCCTGTATGTATCCCGAGGCCGAAGCCTACTTTAGTAATAGTACTTCAGCGACCAGCGTACAATGATGAAGTTGGGATTAGGGTAATGGTCCAGGATTCAGGTTAGAGTTGGGGGGGGGGGGTTAGGTTATGCTGAAGATAAATGTAATGGAGTACCATGCAAATAGTATGAACCGAATCCCTCTTACTCAAATGAAGAAATGCAAGAAAGAACCCTACAGAAATCTATCTGTGGTTAAGCTACGCAGCAGTTATAGTAGACACAATAATTCATAACACATGGCTAATACATTATTAGAACTACTAGTACTATGAGCTATGTATATATGTATTCTCCTGTATAATTGAGCTATCCAACTAATAACAAAATGACCATCTAACATGACAAACGGAATCATACTAAAAATATATTATCTAATTTTGAACATTTTTCCAACTGTCTGGTAAACCTGAACTAAAGGCCAACACAAGGCCTTGTATATAATGTATTAGACAAGCTTCGACATCCATCTGATTCATCATATATATGACTTATTCTTATATATTCTTGCGCTTATTAATTAATTATATGGGTAATTTTCTCAATAAGGGCACAAGTTGGTGAATTGACTTTCAAGGAAAAAACATGCAAGCAACACCTCTACATTTTTACCACAGGTAGACTAGGCACTCAGGAGTACAACCAGGAATTGAGCATTGCTTAATTCGTCCATTTTTTTTTTAATGGTGAGGGAATTTAATCTCCGGGTGTCTCTAGACCCTTTCAACTCCGTAACGATTTCCAAAGAAATGATTTTCCATGATGATCCATACATAAAAAAACAATTTAAAACTCACCAGACAGTGGCAGACACTTGACTATTATAGTATCCAGGTTCGTTTTTTGGAGGAAATCATTTTCATTTATTGGGTAGATTTATTTTTAGAATTCGACAAAATGATGTTTCGGAGTTGAAATGTTGTTACGGAGTTGAAATTTTTGTTACGGAGTGGACATTTCTGGAAAAACCCCTGAAGTTTGCACTATCTTTTAATAGTATGTGTTTCTTAAATCAAGTCTAGGAGTCTGGCATGCTACCATGCAGTGTAATGGAATAACAGAAAGTCAATAATACATGACATATATTTGTCATTTTAAGCACATATCACAACTCCGTAACAGTAGAGCTCAACTCCATAACAAAGTCATTGTTATGGAGTGGAGTGTTACGGAGTTGAAATTTTTACACAAAATGACCTTCAGCCACTCAGCAGCAAGATAGAATTTGAAATATCCTGTCATATTATGGAGGGTCCTGCCCAAGTAGCATGATAGACATATTTGAAAAGTTGTTCCATGCTCCATGGTTACCATGGATATTAATGAATGTTATGGAGTGGAGTTTAGAAAGTATACCCACCTGATGATGAAATAGGATGTAAAAATTCACAGAAACTGTGAGGAAGTGTCAACACTGAGAGCACATGACATATATATATATGGGGGTTACACAAACTGACTTTTTACATGAGGTACATGTCTTAGTTCTACTTCCCTTCAATAGGGGGCGACATTTCATTGATTGTTACGAAGTGGAGTGGATTTGCCTGGACACCTGTATTTTCATTTTTTTTAGAAACTAGTGTACTTAATAGCTCTTTTTCTCTGGATATTTTACTCTTACCAACTTTAAATAAACATATGGTTATAGGAGTGTTTGAATGTAGAAAACTTGAAGAAACTGGGACATTTAATATGCTGACATAGATCTCGGACATTCTAAAATGTAGCCAAAAAACATATTTTTCTGCCTAAAACTCAAAAACCGTGTGCAATAAAGTGCTGAAAGTTTATTTCCAAGTGGAAATACCCCAATCTACATTGTAATGGATATAATGCTTACTGGAATTCATTAATAAAAAAAAGTCAGGCCTGGACATAATAAAAAAAATAAAAAAGGTGCCCTTATTGAGAAAATTACCCATGTACTGTATTATTATATAGTGTTGACTTCTACTTTTAGAATATCTGACCAACTCAGTGAATAAATTGTATTATAGAGGGCACTATATATATAAATATAAATGTATACAAAAACTCCCTCCCGACAAAATTATGATGAGAAATTACAATGATATATAGTAAACCTACTTCATGGTACCAGGGAAATATTCTGAGAACTGGCCTTTTAAAATTAAAGGAACAGTAGCCTCTAGATTCTAGGGTTATTTTCAGCTAATTTAGGTTATAATTGCGCTACATAAAAAGTTTCATGGTTCAATCACCATTAGAAATATTTTT
>NW_014577199.1:459619-461292 GCF_000485595.1 Priapulus caudatus | reverse complement strand
TTAGGGTTAGGGTTAGGCACATTGGTTTTATTGGGACCCATGTTCTCTATCCTTGGGCCGTCAGTTGCGCCAAGCTTGTACTGATGTTCTTTAAGCTAATGTTGAGCAATTCCTCTGTTTAGACGCCTGTGTGAGAAGCGAGGTGACTTGTAAATGAATCCTTGGATCTCATCGAATCCTAACCCCACCAACGGTAACTAATACTAATAGTAATACTAATACTATAACTAATGTTGACTTGACCCTAGTTGACGTTTAACACGTAGAATAGTATGTCACTGGTATAAACATATACAAACATTTAAAACTACATTACGAACTTGGTAAATACAAAACAGCGGAACAGGACGCCTGCTTGTGTATACCTACCTTTAACGCAAACTGTTTTCCGGTTGCTTTCGAGGTACACTTCAACACCTTGCCGTTGATTCCAACACCTAAAACTTTCCTCGATAGTTTGTAGTCGTTCGTTATCGGATGTTTCTTCGTCGGGCTGTGAGCCGACGTAATGTTGCCATCTCCAGGCAGCGCCGACTGTGTCTCACCCATCGTTGATGCGTCTCCAACTCCCGAACGTGAACTATCAGTTCCACTCCCGCTGCCGGTGCCACTACCAGCAATAGTGCCACTATCACCGCCAGAGCTGCGACTGTTCCCAGATTTTTCTTGCGAATGGCTGCTTCTACTTCTGCTGTAGTGCTGCCACAGATCCGCAACGTTCAAGTATACGTGCCTACCCAGAGCCAAGTGCGGCATGCTTGCACACTGTCAGGAACACGTTTTTACAACGCAGAGCATTTCAGAAGGACAAACGTAAATCCTCCATACAAGAATTTACTAAAATTACGCTTTGCGGCGTGACCCTGACGAAATATTCTATAGTGCCGCCCCCTGGTGCAGAATTGAACGGCTATTTCACAACACTTCGGCATATTTGTGCAATCATAGATATAGAAGTAGAATCTTCTTCTATATATCTATGGTGCAATCCACGCAGTGCAAATTCCTATGTATATGTATGTATGTATGAGTCTTCTAAAGAAAATCACTCCTGAAAAGTTCTTAAGAAGAAATTCAAATAGGACTGGGTCAGATAACGTCATGAACAAATTAGAGAGTGATGCAAACAGGCAATACGGCGGCTCCCAGTCGTCAACCAGGGCTAGTGTAAGTGGATCACAATCTCACACCAGCAAATCTAAGAAGAAGATGAGCAAAGGTAATACAGGTGATGAATCATCTGAGGAAATGCTTGTCTGTGATGAATGCTGTGTAGAAGTAGAGCTACTGGTTGAGTGTGAATGCTGCAACACATGGCTGTGTCTGGCATGTGGTAAAATAAGTAACAAAGTATGGACAATGCTTCAACATTATAATGCAATCAGCTTCTATTGTAAAGCATGTCAACCAGTTGTCAAACAATGTATTGATAAGAGGTCCAATAGCAGTAGCAAAGATGACACCCAGAGACCGGACATATTGCTTGTTTGCATCACTCTCTAATTTGTTCATGACGTTATCTGACCCAGTCCTATTTGAATTTCTTCTTAAGAACTTTTCAGGAGTGATTTTCATTAGAAGACTCATACATACATACATACATATACATAGGAATTTGCACTGCGTGGATTGCACCATAGATATAGAAGAAGATTCTACTTCTATATCTATGG
>NW_014577199.1:451827-458283 GCF_000485595.1 Priapulus caudatus | reverse complement strand
AAAGGGGCGGCCCTTCGACTTTTCATGGCCCACTGATGCGGCCCTCGCTTTGAAAAGTTTGCCCACCCCTGGTATAGACGATTTGTTATACAGTAAGTACAGTTGTATGCAGTAAAATCCTAGAGGCTACTGTCCCTTTAACTCAGTCATTATATGGACCTGCCCCTCATTACACGATGCAGAGCAAAGAAGTCAAGTTATAGTTAGTATAGAAGAAATGGAGTATGAATACCATAACAGGCATAACTAAAATCAAACAGAATCCTTACTACAAGTATTCCTAAACCCAACACTTAATTTATAACTCGTCCTAACACTAACACCGTCCCTAATCCCTCACTGAAACCCTAACCCAAGCCATAATTTCTAACCCTAGAGTTCTATTTCCTGTAAGTGCTGTTATGGAATTTACACTATGCATGCCTACTACACTAGAAATATAACAAGATTGGGCCAGTGAATGCATGGAACTCCATAACACAGACATAAACACAGGCTGGCTCTTATCTACTTTGGGGCCACAGGCACTGATCATTTCAATTATTATGATTATTATAAATAAACACAAATTGTATTTACTACCAGTCTGTGTTTGTGTGTCCATGTTCTCTATTATCCTACCAATTCCATGGAAATGACGCTCAAATGCTTCTCCGCAACACACAACCCCGCTGCATGCAGGCCACTGTGCACACACTCAATAGAAAACTCGCTTCTCCCTACGTGGCGAGAAGGTAACAAGCGAATGTAGTGACCAAACCTTGTAGCTAACAATTAAAGCGATGTAACAAAACGTACTAATACCCCAGTTTTGATGGCTCTCACTGTGGCCCAAGGATATATAAGAGCTGTCCCCATTTGCACATTTGCACATGTCGCACATTGCGAAAATGAATTGGGGACGGCTATTATATCCTTGAACCCTCACCGCTTCTTTGTACTTCCACGCCGTTATTTACCATAGACACGCTAATTAATACCAAGTATGTATTTACGTGATAGCGAGCATTTTTAAGCATTGATAAGAGAGAAATTCAAAAAAGGCGGCTGCACTCTTGCCAGTCTTGTATTGCCACTATTGGTTAATTCTTGCACATGCACACTAATGCAAATATGGAACGTAGCGAGAAGACATGCGTCTAAACAGAGGAATTGTTCCGACCTGTGTTCTTTTTTATTTTGGCATTTAGCCTATGAGCGATACCGCGTGTACATATTTGCTAATTAATTAAGCTAATCGCGCTTCAATAAACTCAAGACTCACAGGGATCATAGCTAAGACTAGATACAATAATGTAACCCAAACACAGGATAGGGTTACAACGCGAGTCTATCCGTTTGTGTGGAGGAACCCCTGAGTGAATCACTCAGGGCGGTTTGCTGGTGCGTTTTCAGAGATTAGAACTTCCAAACTGGGTTTATTCTCAACACGAACCTTTCTCCGCTATCCCGGAACTTACTATGTATCACAATACTCTGTATTAAACTAATATAACCTGTTGCAAAAATTCGAAGTGATGAATTCAAAGTTTAAAATCAATTCACAGAATAACAAATCAATTTATTAACTTGCAAATTAATTCAGAAACTTTCCAAAATAATNTTACTTTATTTTATTTTATTGAGAACGTTCAATGCGGCCGTGTGCCGACGAACGCTTTTCGCGCCAACCAGCCATGAACTATGTGACCACACGTGACCTGGCACGTGACGTCAACGCTGATAACGCTGCCGTTGGGCAAAACACTGTCAGCTACACTGTAGCAAGGAGCATATAAATCAACTGATTTATCAGCGACGATATGAATCAGTTGATTGTATATTGCTCTGCACTGTAGTGTGACAGCCCTGTAAACAAATCACATCTTTCCTGCAGCGGTGGTAAAAATCGGGATCCTCCAATACTATAGCGTTATCCATGCGCAGCTGAAAGCATCCGGGCACTTTAGAATTTGAATTTGATTTGAAGTTTGGTTTGTAGTTGGATTGGTTTCAGGAGTAACATAATAGGGAGGCAGTGCCTGACAGACAATAACGCAAGCGGAAAATTTCGACACTTTAGCTAGCCTATAATACCTACGATTTTACTACGGCGCTAACGCAACCAACTGAGCTAAATTCGTACACAGTACATCCTCTTTCCAATCGTGTGTAAATCGTTGTCCTAGTATACACCCTCAATCCGGAGATACAGACATAAAACAGTACGCACAGATTTCGAGTTCTGTTGCAGCCAAAATCCATGTGGCGAATAAGCTATTTGAAACAAAAGGCAGACCTACTGTTAACCACACTGTCCGAGGGCTTTCGCTCACGGCGAGGCGCTGTGGCTGACGCAGGGAGAGTTGCCACGGATGAGCCAGGGTCTAAACAACCAAGGGATTACTGTTTATTTTTGATTAGTACTCATGATGTGCTTATTGGGTTTGCGGTAGGTTATACACGCTGCCGCTGACGCTGCCCAGAGCTGCTGCCCTGATTGCGCGTGGGGGGGTGCTCATACCAGCTGTTAAATAGAGTCCAAAGCAATAGCGTTATCTCGCCGAGTGTTGCGTTGATGGCCTAATCACCCTTGGGCAGCGCACAGCGGGCTCGCGGTGAGCACAAGCCGGCTGCGGACAGTGTCGTTAGTAGCTGCCTTTTGTTTCAAATAGGCTTAATTCCGCCACATGGATTTGCTGTTGCAAACAGCAACTGAAAATCGCGTGTGCGTACGTTTTAGTCTGTATCGTCCGGGCGATTGCAGGGTGTAGTACTAGGAAAACCGATTTCACACGTCATGGGAGGAGGATGTTAACTGTGTACGCATTTGAGCTCAAAGTTGGTTGCGTTCACGCGTATGTAATATCGTAGGGCTATTATAAGGCTACGGTAAATGACGAACCTTTCTTGTTTAGTTGTTGCTCATCACTCCTCCCCTATTATGACTCCTGATGCGTTTGTGGAAAGTGTAGTGAAAGATTGGCCAAGTCCTATGAATTGATTCGAAGTTTCCTGAATAGTTTGCACACGGACCCTGGGAAACAGACCATAGTGCGCGGCCAAATTGTACGTTAGTAAAGTGATTTTTCGAGAGGTCTTGAATAGATTGAAGTTGCCATAAACTTCGTCTGTTAAAAGGGAGCTCATTTTGATTGTAAACATTTATATAGTGTTTGAAGCTGGTACGATTGAATTTTGTAATTTTAAACTATAACATTTGTCGGTTTGCTACCTAACTCAATCTACTGAAGGCAAACAGCTTTAGATTCGCATTTCTGATATGATTAGTTGTTAAAAGTCGAATAAATTAATTTTCAGAACTTAGTGGAACTGATTCGTTATTCTTGTAAAAATTTAAAATTGTATAATTTCGAATTGTGTAGGGTGATGAAGCAATGATTTAAACATTTTGCTGAGTTTATGTAATCATGTTCTCAGATTAATCGCAAGTTTAGTAATTGCGCTTGTTGTGTTTGAAAATAAAATTGTGACGTTTTAGGAAAATGAATTTTTAACCAATTGATGTGAAGGAATTTGTATATCAGGCAATTATTTTTGGTGAAAGTTGTGAATTAATAATTTGCAAGTTAATGAATTGCAATTGATTTGTTATTTTGTGAATTGATTTTAAATTTTGAATTTAAATTTCTCGAACAATATAAAGTTATTTGTATTTTTATTAATTAATTTGAAATGTTTTAAATTGATTTAAAATTGTGTATTTGAAATGTTTGAAAATGATTTTTGAAGGGGATGGCTTTTCATAATTATGTAAGGTATTTATACCCGTTTTACGCTTTTTTTATACCTGAAACGCAGCACTTTATGCTACTGCCCTGTGTTGGACAGAGCCGACTAACCGCCGTCCCACTACAACTGTTTTTCTCCTTACATGTACCACCCCGTGCGTCGCAGTCTTCCTCTTGATATACTAGAACAAATTTCGGGTCGCGGTTAAAATATTGTCTGCTAAACAGTTGTCGAGTTGCATCCGTGCCCACACACGCACACGAACTCGTACGTTGACACGTTACTGCGATTTAGAAATTTTTCAACGAGATTTCACTAGACTATACGCGGAACTACTCTGAACGACAGAAAACCATTAATAAAATGTCATTTATCGTTATGATGTGGTGACTTCTTCCTATTCTTCTATGTGTGACAAAAAAACGGTGTGTCTAACCGCCGTGTAAAAAATTGCCTGCAGGTGAAAAATACAAAAACCACTGATCCTATATAGGATAGCACCTCGGCGACCTTCGTCGTACTTGGCTCTACCGGTGTAGCCCCTTCGCTCCCGCTGCAGGATCACACGCGCTGGCACGCGCACCCGCACGAACACGCACGCACGCATGCATGTACGCGCGCAAGCACACTCACACGCACACGCACGTACCCACATACTCGCACACACACACGCGCGCACACACACGCGCACACACACAGACTGTAAGCTCAATGCGCTCTCGTACCTCCGTGACAGCACAAGATATCGCTCCCCTGGGTCGGGCACTGGCTCGGTACGGGCGTGCTCTGACACCAGCTACTTTTCGTGCAATAGCCACCTAGCCGCTTACACGGGTCCTCGTTGTAGGCTGCAGATTCATGGAGGCAATATTCAAATCACAATGTATTCGATGATTAAAGTTGAGTCTAAATACATTAGAGCTAGAAATCATAATACTAGGGCTGGATTACTACTAGATACAATAATGTAACCCAATCCCAAGAGGATAGGGGAACCCTTATCCTCTTGGGTTTGGGTTACGTTATTGTATCTAGATTACTACCAGCATGTCATCGCAGACGTAAATGCTTACAAAATAAATCGGGCACGTACGCACGCACGCACACGCACGCGCGCCTACACACCCACGCACACACCCGCACGCACGCACTTTAACGCGAACAGACGAACGTATGAACGAACAAACAAACAAATGCGCGCTCTTGCACAAGTACGCAAGCACGCCCAAGCACACACGCACGCACGCACGCACGCACACACGCGTCCAACGTCAGATAACGAGTCGAAACAAATATACGTACACAATGGTGCTCGCGTAAAAAGATCACTTATCTCTAAAACTTTCCTTAAAAACACGTATCTCTAAACTCTCCTTAAAAATACGTATCTCTAAAACTCCTTAAAAACACGTCTCTAAAACTCTCCTTAAAACACGTATCTCTAAAACTCTCCTTAAAAACACGTATATCTAAAACTCTTCTTAAAAACACGTATCTCTAAAACTCTCATTAAAAACACGTATCTCTAAAACTTTCTTTAAAAACACGTATTTCTAAAACTCTCCTTAAAAACACGTATCTCTAAGACTCTCCTTAAAAACATGTATCTCTAAAACTCCCCTTAAAACACGTATCTCTAAAACCCTCCTTAAAAACGCCTATCACTAAAACCGCCTAAATACGTATATAAAACATCTGCATGCGTGTGCGAATGCTTACCCTGACATATGCCAGCGAGGCATAGGCCAATAACGCTGATCAGTAGCAGTGCAGCGCTCATAGTTCCGTGTGATGTGGTGAGGTATCGCATGGAAATTAGTCCTCGACACAGGTGCGGCAAGTTATATATATATAGAGTATTATGTATATATATATATATATATATATACAGTGTACTGTGATTTCCTGGAGGCTATGCCATGAACTTATTGTTGGACAGCATCGCAGATAGCTGTTTACCTTGAGCTGTATCCGGGTAGGCTTACGTGTCTACACGCCCGTGCAGACGCCGGGAAATTTGCATCCGGCTAATTTTCCAGGCACGTTCCCGGAATTCGCAGTGTAGTATGTGATATTTGTTTGAGAAACCGAACTCTGTTAGATAATTCTTTTGTATGTATTGTATCATGTATTGTATGTATTATTTATATTAGTATTTTATATAGTATGATTATTTATGCATGTCGTACGTCTCTCCGTTAACTCGATCTCTCGTCAAGAATGAGTTCGGAATGTATATAATTATGCATCGTGTAAAAGAGAGAAAGGAAACGCAATCTGAAGCAGGCTCGTACCTGTTAACCTGTGTTTTTTGTTTCTGGTGAACGGACCCCCGTAGCTGTTTCCCTAGCGGTCAGTTCACCAATGCCACATTGAGCAATAGCTCAACGATTTCACGTGAAGTTTGTCTGAAGGATTATACTACCGTAAAGAGCCAGTCTGGATAATCGCTATAAGGCTCCAGTCGATACCATTAACGACACGACGTGACATCTTCTAGCTGCTATCTGGAAACGACATCATTCGTCTGTTAAATACAGCGAACTTGTCGAGATGCACGGATTCACCCGACACCATTTTGCATACAACCGCCTCTTCTGGGTCTATATAGAGTATATAATGTACACACCCACACACACACACATACACACACACACACACACACACACACACACACACACACACACACACACACACACACACACAACAACCACACACACACAC
>NW_014577199.1:445270-451817 GCF_000485595.1 Priapulus caudatus | reverse complement strand
CTTGTTTCTTCACTCTCTCTCTCTTTCTGTCTCTCTCTCTCTCTCTCTCTATATATATATATATTCAAATACGACCGTAACAGTGATGAGGATGAGATCTATTAATGAAGCAACCCACGGCTACAAAAGCGCCTATTTATCCACCTTTACACTTTCTTACATCAAGCTGTGATTTAAAAGAAGATTTTAATTATTGATATAAGGAGCGTATTTGTCATTATACGCTCCTGATATATATATATATATATATATATATATATATATAATTCAATAACTATAATACTAATATTGTGCGTCTATAACATCGGTGAAACAGTCTGCTCTAGTTAGAATGTGTATATTTTTTTTACGTGACATATGTTGACTATAGGTATAGGTTTAGTATTATACTTAAAGTACGTACCGATCAATGTTTAATTAGCAGGAAAAAAAGCCAGACGCTTTAATATGCGAGGAGTTGTGTGCGCGCCGACGATAGGGCGCGGCGAGGTGATGCGTGCGGCTCCATGTTAGAAAGTTGGCGGGGGAGGGGGAGGGAGGAGAAGGGGGCAAACCTTCCTAATTACCGACAAAGATCCGCAGTCAGTCGAGACAAGCGAAGATCGAATGCACCGCGTCTCTGATGTAATTACTAGAGTAGAAAGTGATCCTAGGCAGAATAGGTCCTTTGTCCGTAACACTTAAAGAAGACACGCATGCCGAAAACCGCGAAATGCAAATGCACGCGATGTTTGCCACCACCGATTCCTAGTACACGTTCGCGTTGCTCCAAGATACGTATCAAAACATCAGGTTTTGCGAAATTTGATTTCCCCGAAGAACGGAATGAGGCTTACCCAATTATCTACGTGTACGCTCGAGTGGTTGAGTTACGTGTTTAAGCAGCTGGAGGGAAAAAGCGAATATTGGATTAACATCAGATAACATCCCTTTATTTCCAAATCATAAGTATATACAACATTTATACATTCACCTATTCAGAAGAACGATACCTAACACACATGTGAAACTTTTCATAGAAATGCCGATTACATGGTGTGTTATATATGAGAATGTATGTATATATCCCCTACCCACAAAACACAAATACGCAGCAATGATGTATCGCAGCATTCATTAAGCTAAGAATGCCACTTGTTTCATTGTGAACACGTCATCACTCACTATCGTAGACGGTCTGGATAATTAACGGGGCCCCCCCCGCAGCGCGTTTCACTAACGCTTCGCTATGCTCTCGCTATAAATGTAGCGAACAACTTTGCGTCAGCTGGCGGCAACTACAAACACGTGGCACAGTTGTTGATAGGTTACGCTCTGCCATATGCCTTATCACAGATGTATACCTGTTATGTGTATCTCATCACCGGTAAACTGCGAACACTGATTATGATTTGGTAGCCATATTTCAAGTTCTTTATTTCTCATATCACTCCGCCGCCGCAGCCTCATCACCTATCCATATAGTACTACCACATCTCCCTCACAACGGTAAGAAATTAGCAATATCATAAACATTTATCATATAATATGTAGACCTACATGTAACAAGTATTCAACCTTAACTACACCAACGTCTATTTAAGTTTACGTCAACATATATTCTCAGCGATAACGGGCTGGTATTTGACTGACACGTCCAGAACGTGTTCGATATACTTCTGTTTCATTACCCGCTGCGTGATCTGGCACCTTGTCTTGCTCCCTTCGTTCTGTACTCTCTGTTTTATTTGGTTCTGCCAGGAAAGGCATCTGCGGGATATGTCTCTCAAATGTACTCTATTCCTCCTAAGCTGGGTGCCATTTGGTGTGGTGACAACATAAGACCGTGCCTGGGGTTCGTCATACACTTTAGTTATCTGTGCTGGAATCCATGTGTGGGATTCTTTGTCGAGAAATCGAACGTTTTGTCCTATGAGGAGTAATCGGAGTTCTTGCTTGTTTCTAGCCGCATCATAACTCCTCCTCATTCGTTCCCTACGTTGCTCCAGGAGTTTCTGGTTCCGTTGTCCCTTGTACGTTGTGTTGGATTCTAGGTTAGCTGGGAGTCGCGTTCGGACCTGCCGACCAAACAACATTTCGCTGGGGAGGGGAGATGGGCGTCTATTGGAGTGCTTCTCAGATTCAGTAGAGCAGCTGCTGAGCTTTCCCCTGTTGCCTGTGTCTTTCTTATGATTCCTTTTACTGTTTGGACCATTCTCTCCACCAGACCATTCGACTGGGGGTATCGCGGTGAGGAAGTAGTGTGCGTTATTCCCCATTCTTTGCACATCTGCTGAAACGCTGCACCAACAAACTGTGGGCCATTGTCTGACATCACCTCTGTGGGAGATCCCAGAAGGCTGAATATTCCAGTTATTGCATTAGCCACACCTGCGCTGGTCGTCGAAGCCAATCGGTGGACAACTGGAAATTTTGAATGGTAATAGACCATTATAAGGTATTGTACCCTGTCCAACTCAAACAGATCTATACCAATTTTGGTCCATGGCGTAATGGGGATTTCATGAGGGAGAAGTGGTTCCCTTCTCTGCTGAGGTATATGCTCTTGGCACTGTTTGCATTTCCTGACAAGCTCATCAATGTTACGATTGATGTTTGGCCAGTAAACCGACTGGCGTGCAAGAAGCCTCATCTTCTCGATGCCTTGATGCCCGCTATGCAGTTGCTGCAGAATGTCCGTCCTCATGGATTGAGGCACAATCACTTGTCTGCCCTTGAAGATAACCCCATTTGACATGCCTAGTTCATCACGAAACGGCCAGTAAGGGCGTAATTCGTTTGGCAGCTCCTGAATGGTTGCGGGCCAACCAGTGTGAGTGAATTCTTTCACTTTCTGCAGCACAGGATCTTGGGTGGTCTCTTTCTGTAGAGCTTGTTGCTTGAGGATCCCAAAGTGGAGCAAATCAATGCCCAACGTGTCCTCAACTTCATCCAGTAGTACCCCTTCTACATGGACATCAAGTGGGACATCTTCTGTGCGCAGTGGATTAGGCAATCTGCTGAGCGTATCAGAAATGATCATCTCTGTTCCTGGGCGGTGTTCAATGGTGAAGTTGTACCCTTGGATCTTTACGAGAAGCCTTTGTAGTCGGGGCGGGGCACTCGTGAGTGGCTTGGCGCATATTGTCACAAGGGGTTTGTGGTCAGTCAGCACCTTGAAGTCTCTTCCAAATAGGTAAGTATGGAATCTAGTAATCCCGAAGACGAGTCCCAGCGTCTCCCTCTCAATATTGGAGTATTGAGCTTGGCAAGGCGAGAGACTTTTTGAGGCATATGCCACAGGCTTTCCTTGCTGTAATAGGCATGCTCCCAACCCTTTTGATGAGGCGTCTACCTCAAGGGTGACAGGTGTCTCAGGATCATAGTACTTCAGCGAGCTGTCTTGCTGACCTGCTTTCCTTAGTTGGCAGTACGCTTCCTGGTGGTCTTCTTGCCACAGGTACGGAACACCTTTCTTTAATAGATCTCGCAAGATAGCGACCTGATCTGCATACTTAGGGATGTAGGGAGACAAGAAGTTCATCATGCCCAGGAACCTCTGGAGATCCTCCTTGTCCTGTGGGGTGGGTATTGCGTGGATGTCTTCAACTTTGCAGGGATCTGGACTAATTCCAACTTCCGAGTAGATCGTTCCGAAGAAATTGATCGATTTTGCTTTCACCACGCATTTGCTGCTGTTGAACACTAGTCCCTCCTTTGCTGCTGTCTCAAACAGTTTCCATAGGTTGCGGTCATGCTCTGCTTCTGTACTACCCATCACGACGACATCATCTGCGATGCACACACAACCCGGGACTTGCCCTATTATATTATCCATTCTTTGTTGGAAGACATCCTGGCTTGTGGAAAGCCCAAAGGGTAGACGCAGAAAACAGTATCTGCCGAATGGAGAGCGAAACGTGGTCAGTTCTTGCGAGTCCTCACTAAGATGCACGGACCAATAGCCTGACTTGGCATCCAGCTTGGTGAAATACTTCCCGTTTACGAACTCTGGGTTAACTTCTTCCAGTGTCTGGATCTTGTGGGGGCATCGCTTGAGATTCTTATTCAAACGCTTTGGGTCTAGGCATACCCGAATGGATCCATCTTTCTTGATCGCTGTTGTGATGGAACTGCACCAGTCAGTGTGATGTGTGACCTTACGGATCACTCCTTGGTCCTCCATCTTATCGAGCTCTGCTTTTAGCTTGTCCTTAATGTGTATGCTGCACTTCCGGGGAGCATCGATGTGCGGCGTGGCATCATTCTTCAACAGAAGATTGGCCGGTTCCTTGAAATCACCTATCCGGTCGAACTGTTGGGGCCACCGTTCCACGAGATCTTTAACCGTCTGAATGCTTTGGACCTGGTCATGTATGTATTCTAGCGGCTTGTCATCCTTCGTCACTGTATGGATGGTGACGACACTGAGAGCCTTGCTGCCTGGTAGGCCTAGGATCGCAGGTCCAGCTACCTCAACCACAAAGAACTCCTGTCTGGTCCATGTGGAGTCTTTGTATAGGCACATGAGATCAATGGAACCGATGCAAGGGATGTTGGATCCATTGTACGCAGTAAGCTGTACTTGTCGTGGTCTCACAATAGAGCGCCATTGTCCCTTGGGGTACATTTCATGTATGATACGGAGGGGAAGTGTGTTGCCACCTGCCCCAGTATCTACTTTTACTTGCAGGCGATGTTTTCCAACCTTGGATGGACAGGCGATGCTCAGAACTGTGAAGGCTTCCGTACTTTCTCCTGCCGTGGTGTCCATGCTCGAAATCAATATGGAGCTGAACATTTGGGAGAAGCCCTCCTCTCCGTGGTCCGCAAGTAATTGGCCCTCTTCTACAGGCATGGCATCCACTCTCTCTTGTCTCGATCTACGCCTCCAGGAGGGGACAGGAGTCCTATCCGACTTTGATCTGCAGCACTTGGCCCAATGCCCCCTTCTTCCACAGTGCTTGCAGGTATCACGATATGCAGGGCACTGTCTGGGAGGATGGTGCAGTCCACAGAAACCGCATTGCTTGCAATCACTTGTCCTCGGTCGCCCTCCCTTGTTTGGCCCCTGCGGGTTCCTACGTATTGCGTCGATATTCGACACTGGTGAGAGGTTTGACAGACACTGTTTCCCAGCAGCAATAGCTTCATATTGCCTGCCTAGGCTAACCACGTCTGTAAGGGCATAGCCCGCCGGTTTCTGCAACAACTCGCGCTGCATGCCATCATAATGTGTGGATGCAATCACGAGTTCTACTATGCGTTCATTGAGCTCCTCTTTAGAAAAATCACACTGGCGGCTTTTGTCTCTGCAACGCGTTACAAATTCATCGATTGTCTCTTCAGGGTGTTGCCTGTATCTCATAAGCTCAAGTCGATGGATGCGGAAATTGATGTTGACTCTCAGCTGCTTGTCAAAGTAGTCCCAAATCATTTCCGGATCGTCTTGGTCTGTGTCACTCAGACCTGATGCGTTGAGGCGTCTCAAACCCTCTGTCCCTAGAGCAATCTTGATCTTCGTTGCTTTTTTTTTACCTCATTTGTAATGTCTAGGTTTTTTAGACACAGCTCCATACGCTGTCTAAAAAGAGAGAATCCGCTTGCCAGGTCTGGCATCTGCCAACTCATTTCCGGTAGGCGCGCCATGTTACGACTATCCTCGATTCTCAACTCAAGTAAACAAATGGCCTTTCCTAGAGACTGATGAAATTATCCAACCGTCTCAACACTAAAACCAAACAGTCGTCTCAGAAAAAAATCTCTCAAAGAATCCCACACATGGATTCCAGCACAGATAACTAAAGTGTGTGTCAAACCCCAGGCACGGTCTTATGTTGTCACCACACCAAATGGCACCCAGCTTAGGAGGAATAGAGTACATTTGAGAGACATCCCACCGCTGCCACCATGTTGTGGTATCTCATCACGGTAAACTGCGAACACTGATTATGATTTGGTAGCCATATTTCAAGTCCTTTATTTCTCATATCACTCCGCCGCCGCAGCCTCATCACCTATCCATATAGTACTACCACAATACCCAACACATATTATAAGCTTGATACAATAAAAAGTTTGCCATGCTTGTCACTATACACTCCGCTGCGTGCAGTTGTGCTCACTGCTAGCAGTTGTGCGGTGGTGCTCACATACGCTTGCACACTGCTTGCAGTTGTGATGTCGGCGATAAGAGTTACTCGAAATAAGTGCTAAGTGTTTTAGGTAAGTGCGTGCTAATCGCTGTGTCGCATGGGTGCTATATTCTTGGAGCTTGCTACGTGCTAACGCGTGTGTCACATCTGTCAATGCCCAGGCTCTCGTTCGACAACCGGTTTGCAAACAGAGGGGTGATACTCCATTAGGAGTGTTCCCAACCTTTATATATTATTATATGTTTGTTTGTGGATTAATGTCATTTAGGTTAGGGTTAGGGTTAGGGTTAGGATTATCAATCATTAATCATTAATCATTAATGATATTAAAGAGACTACACTTGCATGTAAATCTGTGGCATTGATAGCATGTAAAGACTCACAACACACATTACAATATATTATGAACTATT
>NW_014577199.1:429352-442870 GCF_000485595.1 Priapulus caudatus | reverse complement strand
CGTACGATGGGAGCTTCCATCTTTAATCTTAAGACACTTAAACGTACGCGCCATTTCGTGGCAACTTTTATAACGATCCCAACGAACATTCCTTCGAGAAGGTTCCTGATACCATCCCTGTGCCTTCCACTGTTTCGGCCCGTATGTGAACACATTTGGGACTAACAGGGTTTACTAGAATCCCACCACTCCACCACAGAGTCACCGCAGTAGACGTGAGATGAGCGCTGTCGCTCCGCGGCACTTGTTATAAATAACATGTTGGTGTCGTTACAATGTGTATGGTTGGCGGAAAATATGATGTGTGTTTGTAAACCGACATATGGTTAGACTAAATTGACAAACCGTACACTATAATAACTAGCAGAATTCGCGAACAATTCACTGGCTCATTACCATACCGTTGCAGGGCCGCAGGCTGAGCAAATTCCTAGGGATCAAAATTTGATGACTCAACTGTGTAACGATGAGCGACGGGCGCAGCTCTTGTTCGACGTACATAGTGTGGTAGAGGTGGGTCTAAGACAAGGCTTTCACGGATAAGTGACAAAAAAATCACGTTAGAGTTATTTACGATTATAAGTTAAGCTTATTTTTAATTTTGCTCCAAAATCTAGGGGGCAGCTGCCCCCTTGCCTCCCACAGGCTACGGCTCTGCGTTGATAGCTGCCGTGATACGAACAGGTTGCGAAACGTGCCTATACGTTCGTAATAATGACTTTCTTTACCGGCTTAACGTACCGGCTTTACCGGGCTCCGGACAAACGGACGCGTCCCTTAAAGGCCTCCTTTAGTGATGAAAAATAGTTACATATATCAAATTATCTATGTTATGTACAACTACTAAGAAATTTACAGGTTGAATGGTTTTCGGGTGTATGAGAAAAACGCATTTTTTGATGGACACAATGTTAAGAATTTGCGGGAACGCAAAAGCGCCACTTACTTTGGCGCGTGACGTAGTGTGACGTGGGAGCAGGCACTCTCGCTTGTTTACATGTTGCCAAGCGTGTACAATGGAGCCTGTACAATGTACAATGTGAACACCGATTCAGAGTCGTCTCTAGAATAATATCGGTTTCGTACGATACGGATGAGCAGTCAATCAGGATTGATGAAGATGAAAATGAAGTAGACATAGACAATGAAGTTGAACATGTTGAAGATAGTTGTATTCAGCCGCGTACATGTTTGAACTGTTGGCCAACAATTTCCCAGGCATCGTTTAAGGTAGCTCTAGTACTATAGCCCGCGTTCGATTAACTGCCGCAGGGCTATAGTACATTGTCGGCTGGAAATACCAACTGCAACCTGTTACCACCTGTCCCCATGAAAAATGGATCGTAAAACGCAAAGTTATCGGGCTTTTTAACACTTATTTATCTACATGGACATCTCCATCTCATTCATCTTTTTGAACACTTTCAACAACTTTACACGATGTATTTGTCCTTTTATTCCACAAAGTAAGCACTACTGTCATTTCATTTGGGAGCGAAGTGGCGTGCGCACGCGTGACGTTACCGGATATGTACGCAAAACACATGGCAGCTATGGTGCATGTATTATTCACGGGGGTGATGGGGTGAACTCGCGCTGTTGTTGCTTGGCAACGTGAGTAACTTTTTCATGGGGACAGGTGGTAACAGGTTGCAGTTGGTATTTCCAGCCGACAATGTACTATGGCTACGTTCAAGGCAACCGTGTCAAGGCAAGTTCGATGCCTTGTTCAAGTTCGTTGCCAATGTTCAAGGCAACGTCGAACCAGAAGGAAGACTGCTGAATGGAAGTGTTGCTGAATGGTGAGCACAGATTATGCAACTATCAGATTTCCCATTCAACAGTACTGACTAATTTTCTAAAGAGATTAGCCTCAGTACTACAGTAGGCCTGAGCCGCCTGACTAAAGAAAAGCAAAGCTGACAATAGGCGCGTTCACACACAAGAAAAACCGCGCTGCTCAGCCCGCTAATAGCGGAGATAATAGTGAGCTAATTGTGTCGTTGTTCACACAGGCGAATATCTCGCTAATCGCCGCGGTGCAAATATCACGCCACGGTGCAAATAAGCGCGCTGATTCCAAATTAGTGCAGTCGGAAGTGTTCTTTATTTTGAGCGCGATTTAGTGAGCACTTGTAAAAAGCTCAGTTTTTCGAGCGGGCTGCAAAAACCGGGGTTTGCAGCCCGCTAATTCGCGCCAGTGTGAACGCACCTAATAGTCAATAGTAAATGTTTTAGCGTAGTGGAAATTATGACAGGACTTAATACGTAGAATTTATGCACTTGATAATAGTAACAATGTTATTTCACGTGTAATGTGCACTTAGTACTTGTATCGTAAGAAACTCAGTGTATACAGTACGAGTATAATAATCAATATATGCATGTAGTGTTTAACCCTGAGGTCAGCTGTAACGCAGCCTAACTAACCACGGTACACGAACATAAACAGAAAGTAGAACAGAAACGTATACACTGTGAGCAGATTAGCATGAGCTGAGTAAAGCAGCATATGGTTGGAACCGATTTTATTGTCTGAGTATTAAGGTGGTTTAATCCGGTAGTAAAGTCTACAATGCATATATATGATAATTAATATGGCAGTTGGATGTTTATGCCGAATATGAGTCACGACATACTGCAAACAAAATATTATAAGTTACAGCCGAGGATAGCTTTGTGCTCATGCACTGATGCAGGCTTTGTGTGCGGCGCAACGTGGGAAGAACCTGCTCTCACGTCACAGCCGTTTTCCCGCCAGGTGGCCAGTTTGGCAGAAGATTTGATTTTCAACATTCATAGACCCAACATAAAGACGTTTTAAATATCACAGAGGCAAGCTCAGGCAACTAAAAAACATACGAATGCTTTGGTTATTTACGTTATGATACTAGCATCAAATAATTGTAAAATTTAGACTGTTTATAGATATCACTAAAGGAGGCTTTTAAACTAAACATGTCGTTGAAAAGCAAACTTAACACACGTTATGCATTCACCACTTAAGCGGGACCACCGCTAAATCGGGATGTTTGCATGGTTACCGACCACGTTAAAACGAGGACGACTATAGTAAATAATTATACAAACTCTCACAAGATGAAAGAATATAACAAATGCGCGAAGAAATACACGCTCCCGGGACGAACAACAAATCGCTTCATTTCGATAAAAAAAACTTTGCAGCTTAAATTTCTAAACAAATCGCTTCATTTCGATAAAAAAGCTTTGTAGCTTAAAATTTTAAACAAAACTCGCGACCGTTTCAACTCGCGACGCCTCCTAATAATAACGATTGAGTGTATACGCATAATTTCCCTTGTTTCTCGCACCACCCGCGAGCAGTCTGCGATATATCGTCTCGAGTAACGCACGGGGGACACGCGTTGTCGCTGGCCCGGGTACCGCTGGAGCAACGACGAAATTATCACCGACAGCATTTCGGTAGTACTTCGGCCAACGACCACCGCCGGCTCGTAGCGTAGCGCGCAGCGGCGGGAGCACGTTGTTGGTGTTCCCGCGGGAGCTCGCTCGAGCGACCGCGGGCTGCTCGTGCTGTCGGCGCCCTGCGCTCGCTCGAGCGACCGCAGGCTGCTCGTGCTGTCGGCGTCCTGCGCTCGCTCGAGCGATCGCGGGCTGCTCGTATTGTCGCCGTCCTGCGCTCGCCCGAGCGACCGCGGGCTGCTCGTGCTGTCGGCGTCCTGCGCTCGCTCGAGTGACCGCTCGCTGCTCGTGCTGTCGGCGTCTTGCGCTCGAGGTCGTTTGCCCCGCGAGTTGGACTTGACGCCCCACCGCTGGACGCCTCGCGTCTGACGACGACGAGGACTGATCCGGCTGGAGAGTGTAACTATTAGCGAGACGACGTCGCACGCGTTCCATGGCGTTCGGTCGGCTAGATAGTCGGGCTTTTATCGCGGCGTATTTTTCGGCGTTCAGTAGCGCGTCGTTCGTCGTCGTCGTCGTCGTCGTCGTCGTCGGTGCGCGAGAGTCGGTTGCGTCAGTGAGTCGTGCAGCATTAGCTACGCGCAGCAGTACCGGTACGGGCACGGGCGCGGCGGTAATCGCAGAAACGACCGCTGATTCGGAAGACTCGACGGCGTTTAGACCGGCCGGATCCGTATCCGGTCTCGCGTCTTGCTGTCGTGTATTCTCGATGCTCGCTCGAGCGACCGCGGGCTGCTCGTGCTGTCGGCGTCCTGCGCTCGCTCGAGCGACCGCAGGCTGCTCGTGCTGTCGTCGTCCTGCGCTCGCTAGAGCGACCGCGAGCTGCTCGTATTGTCGCCGTCCTGCGCTCGCTCGAGCGACCGCGGGCTGCTCGTGCTGTCGGTGTCCTGCGCTCGCTCGAGCGACCGCAGGCTGCTCGTGCTGTCGGCGTCCTGCGCTCGCTTGAGTGACCGCTCGCTGCTCGTGCTGTCGGCGTCCTGCGCTCGCTCGAGCGACCGCGGGCTGATCGTACTGTCGGCGTCCTGAGCTCGCTCGAGCGACCGCGGGCTGATCGTACTGTCGCCGTCCTGCGCTCGCTCGAGCGACCGCAGGCTGCTCGTACTGTCGGCGTCCTGCGCTCGCTCGAGTGACCGCTCGCTGCTCGTGCTGTCGGCGTCCTGCGCTTGAGGTCGTTTGCCCCGCGAGTTGGACTTGACGCCCCGCCGCTGGACGCCTCGAGTCTGACGACGACGAGGACTGATCCGGCTGGAGAGTGTGACTATCAGCGAGACGACGTCGCACGAGTTTCATGACGTTCGGTCGGCTAGATAGTCGGGCTTTTATCGCGGCGTATCTTTTGGCGTTCAGTAGCGCGTAGTTTGTCGTCGTCGTCGTCGTCATCGTCGGTACGCGAGAGTCGGTTGCGTCTGTGAGTCGTGCAGCATTAGCTACGCGCAGCAGGGCCGGCACGGGTACGGGCACGGGCGCGGCGGCAATCGCAGATTCGGATGAATCGACGGCGTTTAGACCGGTCGGATCCGTATCCGGTCTCGCGTCTTGCTGTCGTGTATTCTCGATAATCGATGATCGCGCGCGTGTCGCCAGCGTGTTACCGACGTTGCCGACGAGTTTTCGCGCGGGTCGCCGACCGGCCGACGCTGCGGGCGTTCTGCCTCTGCCAGCATCGTTAGACGGGTCGGCGTTGTAAAGCCGGTTACGTCCTACGGTGATTCTCAGCGGTGACAGCTGACGACCGCGCGTACGACGATAGCGGTTGATGTCCCCAAGCTTTCGCTTGCCACCCTTCGGTCTGGCGGTCGTTTCTGTATCGGGTGGGCGGGAATCACCGCCCGCTAACCGAGCAGCGAGAGGAGGTTGAGGATGCAGCAGTTTGCGGTCGACGTCGCGGCCATCTTGTTGAAACCTCACCGTCGCGAACACGTCGAGCAGCAGGCGCGCATGCGCAGCTAGTGCAGCACGCGCGTCGCCGACCGTGACCAGATTCACGTCGGGCGATGCCGACACGACTATGATGGCTTCGTGACTTCTGCTAGCGACGAGCGGCTTGTATATGCCGCTTCTCAACTCTTTACCCGCCGCCAGCTGAACGGTGGGCGAGTTGATGCGGCGATAGACGCGATTTCCCAGCTGAGCCGAACCCCGGACTACTTGCTGAAACATCGCCGATATCGGCTCGACGTCGCCAACGTCTCTCAAACGCCCGACGTGCAACACCGAATCGGTGTGAGAAGAATGCCTTACGCGATCGGAGGTGCCATCGCTGTTGGTGAGCAGGAGTTGCTGCACCGACGGGGTATTCAACGCGTTGATTCTGCTCGCATTCGCCAGTAGTGTGTTTCTTGCGCTAGCCAACGCTGCTGCTGCATCCGGCTCTTCTTTCGTCGGCGTGAGAAAGGGTTTACTGCCCGCGTCGGTGGGGTATGCGTAGACAGCGGAATGGCGTAAGCTCGCTCCTCGCGCTGCCGCCTGCAGACGAGAGAAACGGTGAGTTTACGATTACCGTTCTATAGTCCTATAGTTCTATAGTACTAATATAAATTTTAATATAAATAAAAAACAAAATTAAATTAAAAAAACAAAATTAAAAAAATTAAATTAAAAACCAGTTCAATTTGCATTCACTCTCTACCCCTCTTACTATTAACCGTAGGACCAACGACCCGTAGGGACAACGACCCGTAGGACCAACGACCCGTAGGACCAATTACCCGTATAGGACTATAGATTGGTACCCGAATTGATGTGGGTGGCATCAAGAGCGCATTAACCCCGGGGTTAATGCGCTCTTGGTGGCATGCACCACGAGAGTTTACCGGTTTACGATAAAACACACATCAGTTGATATCTCATCTGGTGACGCGCTGTGGTGTGGTGTGGTGTGTTGTGTTGTGGTGTGTTGTGTTGTGTTTTGTTGGGTTGTGTTCTGTTGTGATGTGGCGAGTTGTGGTGTGGTATGGTGTGTTGTTTTATGTTGTATTGGGTTGGGTTGAGTTGCATTGTGCTGCGTCGTGTTGTTTTGCTGTGATGTGGTGAGTTGTGGTGTGGTATGGTGTGTTACGTTGTGTTGTGATGTGTTGTGCTGTGCTGTTTTAATTGTGTTGTGTTGTGTTGTGTTGTGTTGTGTTGTGTTGTGTTGCATTGTGTCATGTTGTGTTGTGTTTCATTGCGATGCATTGCATTTTGTTGTGTTGTGTCGTTGGACTAAAACTGTACTAAATCAACTTTCGGTCGTCCCTAAAAGTAATCTTAAGATAGGTTTTCGCTTTTTATCACTGCCAAATCGACATGGTAACGGTTCCTAAAATAGCTCAGGTACCGACCGGCGCGCGAGTTCATTTAGGTTTTACTAATAGCTTGGTCATTTGTCTCGTGTTTCAAGAGGGTGCCGTCAGTGATTAGAGCTAGGTTTTACTAATAGCTTCGTCATTTGTCTCGTGCTTCAAGAGGGTGCCGTGAGTGATTAGATTTAGATTGTACGTATAGCTTGACCACTCGTGAATTTTCTCAACTATCTAAAAGGTGTGTGATTAGATTTTGGTTTTACTGATAGGTTGACCACCTTTTTTATATAAATGAAATAATTTCAGTCCGTCGTTTTAATAAAACACGGTGGTTCTTAGTCGCGTTCAGTTTAGCGATCCGATCAAATAGCGTGGGGTGATGGATATTATATATATGAGATGAGGCATCGGTAATATGCTCCTTGCTCTGCATATTTGAGTCACATCTTCCTGCTGCAAAATCGTTTTCTTTCCAGTATTTTTCCTTGGGTTTCTCGACATATTGATCACTACCGATACTTACCCGCTTCATCTCATTTTATCTCGTGCGCCACTAATATAGGCTACACTTATTTCAATAAATTCTAGAGACAGTTTTTATCGCTTACTCTAACACTTGCGGTACATAAGCGCACGTGTATCTCCTTTGCCACTCAGTTTAAATTCAAATATATGAGAACGAATGATAAAGATAATATAAATATAACAAAGTTAATAATAATTATATATAGTTATATATTGTGTTGGCTTAAGCGCAATCCATCCCGCCAAAATGTTGAAGTTATTTCGCAACCATGAACGCGAAATATTTCTTAACATTTATAACGCGTTTTTTTTCATCTAAATGGCGCATTTAAAATTGGATATAACAGTTCAAATCTGAAGTGTGCCGATGCCAGAGAAACGCACGGACAATCCACGCAGCGTAGCTAGCCTATCTCATGTACTTACCACCACGACGCCGAGTAGGCCTACTAGCAGCGCGAACTTTCTAAACACGTTCATGCCACTATATACATCCAACCACACGACAGATCGTTTTTTTCACGAGAGAGAGAGAGAGAGAGAGAAAGCGACGGACGCGTGGCATCTGACTATCGACACTAAACGCTAACGATTGCCTGTTTATATACCTCGCGCCACATCTTCCGCGATCCGTGACGACCCGTGGACCATCGTTTGTCACACGTAGAACATATTAGCCCTGTTAGGAATGTCTCTGCATACTATCGGCTCTCTGGCACGACCATGCAACAAAAAATACGACAAAATACCCTCAACATAAGTATAGTATTAATGTGCCAGAGGCTATGGTAACAGACATAGAATATTTGTGTGTGTCCGTGTGAAGGGGGGGGGGGTGCGCCACGTTTTCAATTTTCTAGGCCTCCACTGAAAATTTTCTCTTAGTCTACAGAGTCTACATCGTCATAGCCCGACGAAAATTTACCGGTTTAATTAATATTAGTACCAAAAAGAAGTAGTAATATTTTAATAATGTTTTTAGTTCAAATTTTGATATGGCAATGTATTACAGATTTTAAAATTGCAGAAAATTCTTTATCAACCTAATAATAATAATCGTGATGATTTAGAGTCGTAGACGATGACGATGATGATGATAATAATCTAATAATAATAATAATAATAATAATAATAATAATAATAATTAACAGCTTATTGTAGCTATACTATGGATCTCTCACAATCCACGCGTACATTACGACCAATCCCACGGGTTTGTAGTTTTCTAGAGGAAATACAGCGAACCAGAGAACCAGGGAAACAGGAGAGAGGGTTATTGAATTTCCAAGTTAACGTTTGAGTTTATGGTCTCTCCCTCTTACTCTCTCTCTATATATATACATATATAAGGTTATATTAATTATTTACCTACTCACTGGCAAAAAAATTATACAGGTTCTTAGCGTTCTCACAGAACGACGCTCATCTCTCGTTAGAATAAGGATGTGAAATCGAGTGCGGAAATGACCTAGAACTACGGTTAGCAACCCGGGTAATTTCAGATATAAGATTTCGAAGCAATTCCAGAACAATTTGGGAGCGATTGGGAGTGACGAGTCGCTCAAAATCAAAAAGGTTTGATTTCTTGCAACTCGTTGCAAGCGACCAGAATCGCTACGGGTTGCAGTTGCACGTTCCCGCAGACGTAGCGATTTCACAGCAATTTTTACACGATTCTTAGAGTCGCTGTCGAGTTGCATGAAAAAGTCGCAGGTCTGCGCTAGGCTTTACGAGCAGTAACTCTTGTAGCCAAGCGCAAAAGACGTAAAACGTAAAAACATGGGGGCATTGACATGGAAACATGACGTTCCTCAAACTACGGCTCATTATGTGACTAATTGTGGCTCAAATTGGCTCGTTAAGGGGATTGTAGACGGGAACGGAGGAGCTCGATCATTATCTCAGATAATGAAATTGGCCCGATCCCGCGTCCCTAAAATAATCGTTTCATCCTCTATGTGATGTTAAATGTTTATGTTATGTATATTATATGATGTTCTTATTCATCGTTATTCTCGTAAATAATTTGCTTTATATCTAAATTAGATTTTCGAAATTAGAATTTAGAAATTAGATCTAAATTAACTTTAAATTTGCACGGCTATATTATTATTTACGACAAGAAGGGTCGCGCACCGTCAAATCTGGACCTCTCGGTTGTTAGGTCCAGCTCTGATTTCACGTACAAAGAACTATAACTATATATGTGCGTAAATATTGTTCATGAAGCAAGAATCGTCAGCTTAAGGTGTACGCGTTCGGTTACCGAGGCGTGTGTGAGTGATTGCCTGCGCGCTAGCATACGTGCGAGTGCGTTCATGGCTTCATCTATGTTGTGTGTGTTGTTTTTTGTGCGTGAGAAAGAAAGAGCGTGTGGACAATTTAATGGGTGCTAATTAATTTGCCAATTTGTATGTCGAGCAGACGACCTGAACTTTCCTGCAGAGAGTTTACCTGCAGGGGATTGATGGATATCCTGCCAGGCGTGTCAATGATACTTTGCTTAGGTTAGATAAATGAAGGCCGGCCTGTGGCGCTAAAACAAAACAGGAATTCCGATTGCCGCCGCGTAGTTAACCGGCTGTGAGTCTCTGAACTTTTCTCGCGGTCTGCCAGTAATATGTGCCTATTTATTACAAATGTTGATAAATCAAGCGTCACGCCAACGGGTAGGTTGAATGTTAACACTTTACGTGATCCCCTCGCCGCGTGGATAGCACGAGACTCTTTTAGTTTTACAACATAGAAAAAATACGGTTATGGTGTTGTTAACTCATTGCGGTCGAATTGCCGCAGTATACGTGCCGTGTTTAGTTACATTCGTTCTTTTCTATGTAAGCAAATACTTGCAACCATTGCCGTAAGAAATAGAAGTAAATCTGGGAAAAAAGCTTCAATTTATCTTTTTTTTAAAGAATAACTAACAGCAGTCCTTTACCATATTATTTTAGCTATACTGCAGAATTACTATCAATAAATCAGGTTTGATACTTATACTACACATATTTTTATTACAGCGATTTATTTCACCGCATCCCCGTTTCCTCATTACCCGACAATTTCGATTATTACGTCGGATAATTGATACTTATGCATATGCGTGCGTGCGTGCGCGCGTGCGTGCGCGCGTGTGTATGTATGTGGTTTTTTATAGTCGCGTTCACACGTAGCAAGAAATCCGGTATTTAGTGTTCACACGGGGCAAAATGCGCGGTCCAAGAAATACGGTATCTAAACAGAACCGGTATTTGATGTAAATACGAGGTTTCCCAGACCCCGAATAATTTGCCGTGCTTGAGAAATACCGGATTTCTTGGACCGCGCATTTCCTCGTGTGAACGCTAAATACCGGATTTCTGAAGCCGCGTATTTTATCGACTGGTCCGCGCTCGACAGTTCCAGTGTAACGCGTGTGGAATTGTCGAGCGCGGACCAGTCTACGTATTTTTTATCGGCAGTTAGTGGGCATTGCATTGTTTATTTCGCATTGTTCGCTTGATCGCCTTGGTTTAAAGCAGCTCGCAGCTCGCAAATACCGTATTTCTGGAGCCGCGAATCAGCGTGTGAACCCTCGGCCGCGTATTTGTCTCAGATTCGGTATTTCGCAAATACCGTATTTCATAAATACGAGGTCTCTTGTGAACGAGGCTAATGTATTTCGGTGAGTGCGTGCGTGCACGTGTGTGTACGAAATGTGTTTCTTTTTGTGTTTCGGTGAGTGCGTGCGAGCGTGCGTGCTCGTGTGTGAATAAACGTGTTTATTTTTGTGTTTCGGCGAGTGCGCGCGTGTGCAATGTCGGCATGCAATACCAGAGACAAGCAATTCCGATGTCAAATAAGCAAACTCGCTCGCACCTTACACGTAAGCATGCAGAGTGGCACCGATCACGACAGACCACAGGAGACGGAGGAAGCGGAGAAGTGATAAAGAAGGATACGATGTAGTTGTCGTAATTTTTATAAAACGTCAAGCTTGTTGCAATGCCAACGAGCCCACGTTTACTGCGGTGGTTATAGGTACTACACACAGGCCTATAGCTTCGGGGCGAAACGAGCAATTACTTAAGCCTAGCGCAGACCTGCGATTTTTGGTTGCTCGTCGCTGCAACCTGCAACCGTAAGCGATCGGTCGATGTGTCGCCGCGTGTGCGCACACATGCGATTTCGAAGCAATTCCAGAACAATTTGGGAGCGATTGGGATTTGGGAATGACGAGTCGCTCAAAATCAAAACAGTTTGATTTCTTGCAACTCGTCGCAAGTTACCAGAATCGCTACGGGTTGCAGTTGCACGTTCCCGCAGACGTAGCGATTTCACAGCAATTTTTACACGATTTTTAGGATCGCTGTCGAGTTGCATGAAAAAGTCGCAGGTCTGCGCTAGGCTTTACGAGCAGTAACTTTTGTAGCCAAGCGCAAAAGACGTAAAACGTAAAAACATGGGGGCATTGGCATGAAAACATGACGTTCCTCAAACTACGGCTCATTATGTGACTAATTGTGGCTCAAATTGGCTCGTCAAGGGGATTGTAGACGGGAACGGAGGAGCCCGATCAGACATCGAAGAAGGGATCGGACATTATCCCAGTGTCCCAGGTAAAAAGTATATGATATTCCTCAGTTCCCAGTTATTTAAAATCTTATTTTCGGCTTTCCCGCCTGCCGGTTGACTTATATGTCCGAATCGCGAAAAATTTATCCGGCATTTCCCGATTCTCAGATAATGAAATTGGCCCGATCCCGCGTCCCTAAAATAAGTCCCGCGTCTCCTTTTGCCCTGGTCGCGGCGCCCAGCTATGTAGCGTGCGCGACTCCGTCGAAGAAGCCGACGTGATCGTGACCCTCGTTAGCGGTACCAAACTATGTAGCATGCGCGCTACCCGACTAGTCTGCCTCCGCTCAGTTTTCTTCTCTCTGTCGTACCCTTTACACGGGCTTGATAGGGCCCGTGCGCGCGTTGTATTGTCCTACTCTGTATCGCAGAGCCTAATTCCCCTCCGTCGTCTACACCCGACGTCAGCTCGTAAAGGAAAAGCGTGCCGAAGACGTGAAGTTCAGAAAGAGGGCCGAAGATAGAAGTTGAGTAATAATATGACGGGACAAGCCCGGCTGTTTATTACGGGTTGACACCCATACGCACCAATCTTCCAATACACACACAGGCAGAGAACCATTGCTCGGCTACACACACACAATAAGCGCGGCGCCACTATTCCGACTACTGTACCACTCTCGCAATGAACTCGCTCGACTCTCGGCTGCCCGCTAACAGCTAACTCGAACTGTTGCTCGCTCTTCTAACTAACTCTCCTACACAGGAAATCTCGTTGCGTTAAGATTTCAGTTCGGTGTGTCAGCTGATGTGATCGTATAGTCAGATGTAGTTTTCTAAACCTTGCGTTGTGTTATTAATTGTTCTTAACCCGTTGTTCCGTTTCGTGTTTGCTCCCAAGACGCGCTCTGATATTTATGGGTGTTGCTATCCCCCGGGCGTGGAGGGACGGTCACGTGATACAGTTGACGTATACTTCAAAACTTATGGGTGTTGCTATCCCCCGGGCGTGGAGGGACGGTCACGTGATACAGTTGACGTATACTTCAAAATCATTACTCATCCGGTAACCCTAACTCCAACACCTCCATCGCTAACCCTAACACTAAATATATATATCTCGGAGCCTAACCTAACCTAACCTAACCTAACCTAATACTAATACTAATACTAATACTAATACTAATACTAGTACTAATACTAATACTAATACTAATACTAATAATATTAATCCCAATACTAGTGCTGCCGCATTGCGGTGTCCCTCCACGCCCGGGTGATAGCATTACCCGATATTTATATGGACCATAGCGGTGACGTCACATCAGGGGTCCCCAAGGCCACTGCAAGCCGAAAGGCGTCCCCTAACCACTCGCCACTCGCCTGCAGCGCACTGCACCACGTCTCGTACGTACGTGTCTACATCCGGGTTTGCGCGTTTATCTGTAGGTGTGGACGTTTATACATCCGCTGGCGCTGTAAAGACGTAAACTTGTTGTTCCCACATTTACGGCGTGCCTTGCTAGGCTGACGGCTACGCACACAAAAATCACGTATGATTCGTATACAATACTTTTACTAATTACAAACTCTACGCGCCGAACTGTTACACACACACCCTCTCTCTCCCTCTCACGTTACTCTCGCCACTGTTTCTCTCTCTCTCTCTCTCTCTCTCTCTCTCTCTCTCTCTCTCTCTCTCTCTCTCTCTCTCTCT
>NW_014577199.1:422295-427869 GCF_000485595.1 Priapulus caudatus | reverse complement strand
TATATATATATATATATATATATATATATATTATACTAAGTAATGTTGGTAGTGAGATGTTACAAAATACAGGGAATTATAGGAATACAGATTCTGGGAAATTTTTCAATTTTTTTCTTTAAATTTCTAAACCTTTGTGTGCATATAAGGCAACGGAAGGTCTTATAAGCTGCGAAGTTACGTATTCTGGCGAGGCCACACTCTAAATTTGCACACACAGCTCTTCAATGAGCCACGGTAGGGCTTTTCGGCCGTAGCCTAGTCGAGTGCAGAAAATTCGCCTAGAAATTAAGTTACGTTGCACCCATGCTGGGTTTAAAAATTAAAACTATTTTACATTTAAACTATAGTTCGAATGCCTTGTGTTTATGGTTTAATCCCGCAGTTTTTTTTTTAATAAACGCTGCGCTGGTAAAATATCTGAACTACTTCACCCGCGGAGGAATGATGTGTATGAATTGTTATGAGTAAACTGACGCTCTAGCCGATTGTAGCTTTTCGCACATGTGTTTTGCATTAATTGCATAGCAACCGTTATCTCTAGCCCGCGTACAGTTGCCGCTGGCGCTGCCTGACGCGATCCCTGCCGTGGCTCATTGAAGAGCTGTGTGTGCAAATTTAGAGTGTGTCCTCGGCAGCGGACGGTAAATAACGTGAAAACCATGTCGTCGAAAAGTACGAATTATGTCAAAACGAAGGAAGCTACGCGGTTTGTAATACTACTGGAAGATAGAATAAGGACCAGTGAACAAAAGAAGCTCATGTTTGTATACATTTGTATTTTTATTCACATCGAACTCGTACGACAAAAATGTAGTGAAATCAGTACCAAATCGCTGTCTTACTCCTTTGTTATTATACGATCCTGATATTATCAAGAGCTAATAATACCTCTTATTAGGTATTATTAGGTATTATTAGCTCTTGATATTATGGATGTGCCATGCATACATGCATGCATGCATCGGTGCGGTGGTTTCTGGGATAGACTGCTGTAAGGGGTAAACCCAACGCACCAATCAGAGACGCGTGATACATCAATCTGGCGTCGCCATCCTACGGTTTAAAAACTCGACCCCGGGCGCGCGCGCGGTGTATGTCACCGCCGCGCCGCATACCACCGCTGCGCTCCGGGCGCGCGCGCGGTGTATATCATCGCCGCGCCGCATACCTCCGCTGCGCCCCGGGCGCGCGCGCGGTGTATATCATCGCCGCGCCGCATACCACCGCTGCGTCCCGGGCGCGCGCGCGGTGTATATGCGTTCATGACTTGCTGCGGCGCTCTATCTATCATCGCGCCTCATGGCCGCTGTTACACACGGCTATATTATTATTTACGACAAGAAGGGTCGCGCACCGTCAAATCTGGACCTCGCGGTTGTTAGGTCCGGCTCTGATTTCACGTACAAAGAACTATAACTATATATGTGCGTAAACATTGTCCCTGAAACAAGAATCGTCAGCTTAAGGTGTACGTGTTCGGTTACCGAGGCGTGTGTGAGTGATTGCGTGCGCGCTAGCATACGTGCGAGTGCGTTCATGGCTTCATCTATGTTGTGTGTGTTGCTTTTTGTGCGTGAGAGAGAGAGAGCGTGTGTGTATGTTTTATGTGTGTGTGTGTGTGCGTGCGTGCGTGCGTGCGTGCCTGCGCGCGCGTGTGTGTGTATGTGTGTGCATGTGTGCGTGTGCGTGCGCGTGTGTGGGTGTGTGGGTGTGTGCGTGTGTGCGTGTGTGCGTGTGTGTGTGTGTGTGTGTGTGTGTGTGTGCGTACGTGCGTTTGTGGTGTGCCGGGTGCGCGCGTGACGCATGGTCTGTGTGGCGAGCGTGGTATGTGTGCTGTGCGTACATGTTTGCTCCGTTGGGTGGCGACAAGCGTGCGTGCCTTATGTGTGTGCATGCGTTGGTGCGTGGCATGCGGGCGGTGCGTGGCGTGTGTGCCTGGGTGGGTGAATGGGTGTACTTGTGAATTGCTTGTGTGGTGGGAAACTGTGTGTGTGGTGGCGGGAGAATTTAAGACAGGAATTATGGCAATAGATTGGTTATAGCGGACCTAAAATTAACTTACCATGGTCTTTAGGCTGATACACTGACGGTATAGCAATTTATTACGTCACTGAAATGCGTTTGTCATTCCACGAGTTGCCCAAACTCCACGAAGATTGGCCGCTCTTCGCTCTGGCTCAATCTGAGTATCCTGAGCATAGAATTGCAGCGCAATAACCAGGTTATTGGGCTGCAGATTTTCTATGATCCTGAGTATCCGAGTTGTATACGAAGGCGGCGCTGCATGCAGTTTGCAATTGCAGTTTCGCCACACTCGTCGTGAGACGGTGGATTAGTGTTTCCATGCCATCGAAGGTTCGCGGACGTCAGTGTACGTCATGTGACGTCACTCACCGATAGACCAATCACTCACGCCCATCCTGTATGCATATAGGGACATCCCAAATACATACTTCGAGCAAACAAATAGCGCAGCGCGTATGGCGCCGGACGTTTCTCTTGGAGGTGGTGGCGTAGCGAATCCCATCTGTGTTAGTTATTTTTATTTTTCTATTTTTCATATCTTTATCCATTTACTATTTTTGTGTTAGTGTTAGTGTTTAGTAATTGAGTGTTAATTCAAATTTAATTAGGGTTAGGGTAGGGTTAGGGTACTGGTTAGGGTTAGAGTTAGGGTTAGGGTAGGTTAGGGTTAGGGTTAGGCTAAGGTTAGGGGTTAAGGTTTTGCATCAGGTATTGTGCGTCAGATCGTAGCCATCGCAGCCTAGGCTGTATGCATTCAAGCTTGTACTTCACGAGAGTAGGCCGAGTCTCGTGCGTGACGTGAACACTGACGTCACTGCGAACCTTCGATGGCATGGAAACAATATAATCCACCTCGTGGGAGACTGCTGAGGTTAGACAAGCGACTGCCATCTACTGGCACATATTTTATTAAGCGACAGCCGGTGTGTGATCAAGTAGTATCAGCATGCTGTCGACACACATGTAAAAACGCTTATATTAAAGTATATATCTAGCAACTGACATTTAATGATTATGATCTATAATCTGGGCACAACCAGTGAAGCGTTAGTGAGCACAAATGAGATTTATGAAGAGTATATCATCTCTCACATGACAAGATTACTAACTTCTTGTCATCTTTTCTCCTACATAAACGCTTAAGTAACGCTATCTGTTGTTATAACGTCTAATGTGTCACTTAATCGACATTTATATTTACATAAAGGTATAAGAACATCTTTGCTTGTTTATCTGTATGCCTAACTGGTTATCACTTTTTAATATTCCTGAATAAACATTTACAAAGATTACACATGTTGTCCTTTTCTTTTGATTGATTCAAATTCTAGTGAGAAAATACGAAAGTTGAATGACGTAATTGTCGAATCGTTCCCTGACCGTTACAAAAAAAAGACGCGCGAAATCACAGGTTCATACTGACCAACTGGTTTTTTTTATAAATGTACTAAATTTACATCCCGAGTATAAACATCAACAAGTCTCAAATCTCCGCGGCTGCTACACATCTTGCAGCAATCTACACCTAAAGATAGTTCATTATGGATACAGCAGTGCACGGACACATAGCTTTATGCTATTATAAGCTGTAAACGGGCGGAAGACGCATATAACGCGAGCATAAAACATAAACGCAATTAACGCATCGATCGGCATTTGCTAATTTGCTTCGCTCACTGCCTGCAAATCGAGTCGCGCGAGCCTTCTGCTACGAGCCTTAAGTCTATGTCGCAGGGTACGCGTATCCCCTATTTAGCAGGTGGGTGAAGCGTATGCGGGCGTGGAGTAGGATTCTGTCTCCTCTAACGTCGGCACGCACTGCGCAGACCGAGCGATGAGACGATCGCCGACGACGTCGTCATCAATAGTCCGAGACGGACGACCTAGCTACAGACGTTTGGCGGCAAATCAGCTGACCGAAGCAGAGAGCATCTTACTGGTCGTTGCCGCCTCGTCGCTCGTCGCCAGCGTCGTCGTCGCATTTCGCGCATCGCCGTCGTCGCAACGCCGTCTCAAAGCAGGCAGCACAGCACGGTGGCGCGGGCGCTAACCGTCCTGCCGGACGTCTGCACAGAGTTGCGAGTGTCGTCACCAGGCGGGCGCAGTCGTCGGCATTATCACGGCCGACGTCGATCGCGGTGGTCGACTTCCTACGAGGCTTTGCGTAGTGGGGCGTGGGTCACGAGGCGGCGAGTGCCCAAGCGAGCGCGCATGCGCGAGACGTGTTGACGGACATATGTCCGGCAGTGCAAGGGAAGCCAAACAAGCCAGCTGCTCGGGGCTAGGATACGTCTTAGGACACGTACGAGCGGGCAGAAAGATGAAGCTGTTCTTTCCGTCGTGCATGAATGACTATCGAGAAGACAAACAGGGCGCCAATCCGCTGCTAGGTGAGCGACCGTGTCTCTGTAGGATGGCCGTTTCCACTACATTCCAGCCGCAGTCGCACCTGTGTTAGCGGTCACCTCTGTAGAACGGACATCTGTCTAGGTGGCCGTTGCCACGTACCTCCCAGCCGCAGTCGCACCTGTGTTAGCGGTCACCTCTGTAGAACGGACATCTGTCTAGGTGGTAGTCGCCACGTATCTCCCAGCCGCAGTCGCACCTGTGTTAGCGGTCCCCTCTGTAGAACGGACATCTGTCTAGGTGGCCGTCGCCACGTACCTCCCAGCCGCAGTCGCACTTGTGTTAGCGGTCACCTTTGTTGAACGGACATCTGTCTATGTGGCCGTCGCCACGTACCTCCGAGCCGCAGTCGCACCTGTCTTCTTCGTTCTCCCTCACTCTCTCTCTCTATCTCTATCTATCAATGTATCTTTCTCTCCCTCTCCCTCCTTCTCGCTCCACCATTGTTTCTTTCTCTCTCCCTCTCGCTCATTTCTATATCTTTCTTTGCAATACCACCGGTTCGCCATATGCAGGCAGATATTAGGTACGAGATTAACCTCGTTGCTATCCCCTGCCATCAGCCTACCAGTTTGACTTCTTTAAATATTATAATTATATATATATATATATATATTTATTTATATATATATATATGAGAACCCCTTCTAAACGTGCATAATCTATCTGTAAGTTATTACTCGTATTAAATCTCCGGAGAGCCCTTTAGAGATCTTCTACGTAGAGAGCTAGCTTATTAACAAGTAATACCATTGATTATGACTATCTTTGCATCATCGATGCATCTTTTCACTGTCAGGTAACCGAGTAGCATACGTTATGCACGCGTGTGGTTACTTCTGCGTGTTTTCCCCAAAATTCCGTATAACTATGCGTGTTTCTTCCATGAAATCTTCTGCAGATATAATAGACACAATCGGTTCTGGATGGAGTGCGATGGGAACCTTCAAGCCTGACATTTGGGACATGACAACGGCTACTCAGGCGGTGTATATAGATCACTGGGCCGGTTCATTTTTTCGGATCGTCGTCGGAAGTGATTACAATGACGGGGAAACGAATAGTATTTTCATGGTAATGTAAATCTGAATTAAGTGTTCATTATTACTCGGTCGAGATGCGGCATATGCTATATATATA
>NW_014577199.1:409974-422270 GCF_000485595.1 Priapulus caudatus | reverse complement strand
CAAAGGTCAGACGGTGATAAAAAAGGCGGAAACATTCTCTCCTTAACTTAAGGTATAGAGAGGAAATGCAGAATTACGGCACAAATCTAACAAGCTCGCACCTTAGGCTCGTTGATAGCCGCGTTTATAGCATCATGGTAGGAAAAGCCATCACTGTGCCGGAAATTGGAGGTCACAGTTCAAAGGTCAATGGGGGCCACAGGGGCAGATTTAGACAGTTTTCTGAGGACAATGGTCTGACGGGCGATTGAAAAACTTTATTTGGTTTCAGGTGGTGACTTTAGACGATTTTTATGGCTTTATTAAAAACAGGACCATGAAATTACTTTCATGCTGACATACGAAGAGTAAGTGTACGGATAACCTTTTTGACCTCAAGAGGAGGGTTAAAACATAGATTTGTTTTACTTGTTTTCGAAGAATTTGACTGCCGGGGTTTGCTAGTAGAAGTCTATACCATGCCTGGATGTATGAGGCTACAATGCTCACAGGTAAATTTCAAAAGCTAAATTTGGTGAAGAATTTTTATGCTCCTTAAATCGTATAATTTCTATTGGCATTCGTACATTCAGTGTGTTACATGTAACCGTATGGGCAACTGCAGTGGCCACTGCCAGTGCCATGTGGTGGGGATAGTACTGTGTAGTTTTGCCGCGTTAATTATGTTACAGGGGCCAGCGCTCTATTCAGCCTGTAGGCTTCGCGTAGGTTAAATGGATGGAGTGCTTACCTAGTCTTGCAATATAGTCACGGCCGGGCGCGCCCCGCGGCCCGCGCGGCCGATATTTGTAAAACCGCTAGATGGCTGACGTCAGATTGCATGAATCGATGCCGCTCTACTGATTTGGCTACGTGGTATCCCAGAAACCACGCCGCCTTCGCCTCTACAAAAGATCATATAACAATCATTGTATCATGATCTTTGCGCCCTACTCCCACCCTACCCCAACCTACACGATAACCTTAGATGGGGTTTCGAACTGAACGAACTCAGACGTAACGCCAGCCGCTCGCGAGTTTTTTTTCATACGCGTAAGAGCAAATACTTGCAGAGTCGTCATATACATAGCAACAATGCCTAAATTTTAAAAATACAAATGTCGCAATAGCGTAGCGAGTAGGAGGCTACATCGGCCAGAACGTCAAGTATGAAAAGGTCGGTGATCGAATGCCATCTGTTTTCTAATTTTTCCTGTTTTCGTGTATTTTCTGTATCTTTATCTGTGTTAACAATTTTCTTCCAATCAACCACAATACTTAAAAAACCATGATATTATTACAAACATTTTAATAACAACAATAATTTTTACAAACATATTTAAAATAAATTTTCTTTATATATTTTTTAAAGAAGGATTGGGGTAGGGTTAGGGTTAGGTTAGGATAGGTTAGGGTTAGGGTTTAGGGTTAGGGTTAGATTAGGGTTAGGGTAGGGGTGGATTAGGGTCCACGCGGCCATGCGAGCCACATGAAGTATTTGCTCTTACTGCGTACGAAAAAAGAACTCGCCAGCCGCTCTACCAGCTCGCCTATTCAGCGTATTAAAAGTGTATATTTTATCAGGAGCATATAATGACAAAGGATAAAGACAGCGAATTTGGTACTGATTTCACTAGCATTTTGGTCGTACGAGTCGAGGGGAATAAAAAATACAGATGTATACAAACATGAGTTTTGTTCACTTGGTCGCTTATTCTATTCTTCCGGGTAGTATACAAACGCGTAGCTTCTTCGTTTGACATAAAATCATACTTTTGCACGACGATGGTTTTTCACGTGGTATTTACCGTCCGCTGGCGAGACACAACTCTAAGATTTGCACACACAGCCTCTTCAATAGCCACGGATAGGGTCTTTTCAGCGTAAGCCTAGTCCCGTGCCGAAAAAATTCGCCTAGAAATTAATCGTTAACGTTGCACCCTATGCTGCGGTTTAAAATTAAAACTATTTTACATTTTAAACTTATAGTTCGAACTTGTGTTTATGGTTTATCCCGCAGTTTTTTTTATAAACGCTGCGTGGCTAAATATATCTGCAGCTATCTGTCACCCGCCGCGAGAATGATGTGTCATGACATTGTCTAATTGACGTAAACTGCCACTGCTCTAGCCGAATTGTAGCTTTTCGCACATTGTTTTGCATTAATTGCATAGCAACCCCTTATCTCTAGCCCGCGTACAGTTGCCGCTGGCGCTGCCTGACGCGATCCCCTGCCGTGGCTCATTGAAGAACGGCTGTTGACTGCAAATTTAGAGTGATCGTTTCCTCGGCAGCGACGGTTAAAGAACGCTAAAAACCATGTCGTCGAAAAGTACGAATTATGTCAAAACGAAGGAAGCTAGCGCGGTTTGTAAATACTACTGGAAGATAAATAAGGACCAGTGAAAAAGAAAGCTCATGTTTGTATACATTTGTATTTTTATTCACAGTCGAACTCGCTACGACAAAAATGTAGTGAAATCAGTACCAAATCGCTGTCTTACTCCGTTGTTATTATCGATCCTGATATTATCAAGGAGCTAATAATACCTCTTATTAGGTATTATTAGGTATTATTAGCTCTTGATATTATGATGTGCCATGCATACATGCATGCATGCATCGGTGCGGTGGTTTCTGGGATAGACTGCTGTAAGGGTAAACCCAACGCACCAATCAGAGACGCGTGATACATCAATCTGGCGTCGCCATCCTACGGTTTAAAACTCGACCGGCGCGCGCGCGCGGTGTATGTCATCGCGCCGCGCGCGCTATTACTCACCGCTGGCCGCTCCGGGCTGCGCGCGCCGGTGTATATCATCGCCGCGCCGCATACTCGCTGCCGCCCGGGCGCCGGCCGCGTGATATACATCGCCGCGCCGCATACCACCGCTGCGTCCCGCGGGCGCGCGCGGTGATTATCGTTCTGACTTGCTGCCGGCGCTCTATCTATCATCGCGCCTCATGGCGCTGTTACACACGGCTATATTATTATTTACGACAAGAAGGGTCGCGCACGCGTCAAATCTGGACTCGCGGTTGTTAGGTCCGGCTTCGATTCACGTACAAAGAACTATAACTATATATGTGCGCTAAACATTGTCCCTGAAACAAGAATCGTCAGCTTAAGGGTACGTGTCGCGTTACCGAGGGCGTGTGTGTGGTGATTGCCGTCGCGCGCTAGCATAACGTGCGAGTGCGTTCATGCGCTTCATCTATGTTGTGTGTGTTGCTTTTTGTGCGTGGGAGAGAGAGAGCGTAGTGGGTTATGTTTTATTGTGTGATGGTTGTGGTGTGGTGCGTGCTGTGCGTGCTGGCGTGCCTCAGCTGCGCCGTGTGTGTGTATTGTGTGCTGCATGTGTGCGTGTGCGTGCGCGTGTGTGGGGTGTGCGGTGTCGCGTGTGTGCCGTGTGTGCGTGTGTGCGTGTGTGTGTGGTGTGTTGTGTGTGTGTGTGTGTGTGTGCGTACGTGCGTTTGTGGTGTGCGGGTGCGGGTGCGCATGTGTGTGTGCGAGCGTGTATGTGTGCGTGCGTACCTGTTTGCGTGTGGGTGGGTACAAGCGTGCGTGCCTTAGTGTGTGCATGCGTATGTGCGTGCATGCGGGCGTGCGTGCGTGTGTGCGTGGGTGGGTGTGAATGGGTGTACTTGTGAATGCTTGTGTGGTGGGGATGTGTGTGGGTGGGCGGGAAATTTAAGACAGGAATTATGGCAATAGATTGGTTATAGCGACTAAAATTAACTTACATGGTTTTAGGCTGATACACGTGGAGGTATAGCAATTATTACGTCACGAAAATGCGTTGTCATTCCACGTTGCCACCAAACTCCACGACAGATGGCGCTCTCGCTCTGGCTCAATTCTGAGTATCCTGAGCATAGAAATCGCAGCCCAATAACCAGGTTATTGGGCTGCGATTTCTATGATCCTGAGTATCCTGAGTTGTATACGAAGGGGCGCTGCATGCAGTTTGCATTGCCAGTTTGCCACACTCGTCGTGAGACGGTGGATATATGTTTCCATGCCATCGAAGGTTCGCGTGACGTCAGTGTACGTCAGTGTGACGTCACCACCATAGACCAATCACTCACGCCCATCCATGTATGCATATAGGGCACATCCATAATACATCATTCGAGCAAACAAAATAGCGCAGCCGCTATGGCGCCGGACGTTTCTTCTTGAGGTGGTGCGTCGAATCCCATCTGTTATTATTTTTATTTTTCTATTTTTCTATCTTTATCCATTTACTATTTTTGTGTTAGTGTTAGTGTTAGTATTGATGTTAATTAAATTTAATTAGGGTTAGGGTAGGGTTAGGGTTAGGTTAGGGTTAGAGTTAGGGTTAGGGTTAGGGTTAGGGGTTAGGGTTAGGGTTAAGGTTAGGGTTAAGGTTTTGCATCAGGTTATGTGCGTGACGTAGCCATCAGCAGCCTAGGCTGTATGCATTCAACTTTACTTCGACGAGATAGCCGAGTTCGTGCGTGACGTACACTGACGTCACGCGAACCTTCGATGGCATGGAAACATATATCCACCTCGTGGGACACGTGAGTTAGACAACGACTGCCATCTACTGGCACATATTGTTATTAAGCGACACCGGTGTGTGATCAAGGTACGTATCAGCATCTGTCGACACATGTAAAAAACCGCTTATATTAAAGTATATATCTAGCAACTGACATTTAATGAATTATGATTATATCTGGGGCACACCCAGGAAGGGTTAGTGAGCACAAATGAGATTTATGAGAGATATCATCTTCACATGACAAGATTATTAACCTTGTCATCTTTTCTCCTAATTAAACGCTTAAAGTAACGCTTATCTGTTAGTAACGTCTAGTGGTCACATCGATCATTTATATTTACATAAATGGGATAAACATCTTTGCTTGTTTATCTGTATGCCTAACTGTGTTATCAACTTTTTAATATTCCTGAATAAAATTTACAAAGATTACACATGTTGTCCTTTTCTTTTGATTATTCAAATTCTAGGTGAGAAAATACGAAAGTTGAATGACGTAATCGTGCGAATCTTCCCTGACCCGTTACAAAACACAAGACCGCGGAAATCACAGGTTCATACTGACGCAACTGGTTTTTTTTATAAATGTACTAAATTACATCCCCGAGTATAAACACTCAACAAGTCTCAAATCTCCGCGGCTGCTATCACATTTGCACGCTATCTACACCTAAGATATCATTATGGAAAGCAGTGCACGGACACACAGCTTTATCTATTATAGCTGTAACGGGCGAAGACGCAATATAACGCGAGCAATAAAACATAAACGCAATAACGCATCGGAGTCGGCATTTGTAATTTGCTCGGCTCACGAGCGCGCGAGGCCTTCTGCTACAGCTTAGCTAGTCGCAGGTACGTAGTCCCTATACAGGTGGTGATCAGTAGGTGAGTAGGATCTGCTCCTCTAACGTCGGCACGCACGCGGCAGACAGCGATGACGGTCGCCGACGACGTCGTCATCAAGTCCGAGACGACGACCTACTACAACGTTTGCGGCAAATCGCTGACGACGCTAGAGAGCATCTTACTGGTCGTTGCCGCCTCGTCGCTCGTCGCCAGCGTCGTCGTCGCCATTGGTCTCGGCATCGCCGTCGGCAACGCCGTCTCAAGCAGCAGCAGCAGCAGCGGTGGCGGCGGCGCTACCGTCGCTGCCGACGTCTGCACGAGTAGCGAGTGTCTCCACCAGGCGGCGCACGTCGTCGGCAGTATGCACGCCGACGTCGATCCGTGCGTCGACTTCTACGAGTTTGCCTGTGGGGCGTGGGTCGACGGGCGGCCGGTGCCCAACGGAGCGCGCATGCGCGACGTGTTGACGGACATGTCGGCAGTGAATGAAGCCAAACAACGCCAGCTGCTCGGGGAGGATCCGTCTCTGGACACGTACGATGCGGGCAGAAAGATGAAGCTGTTCTTTCAGTCGTGCATGAATGACTTCGAGAAGACAAAACAGGGCGCCAATCCGCTGCTAGGTGAGCGACCGTCTCTGTAGGTGGCCGTTGCCACTACATTCCAGCCGCAGTCGCATCTGTGTTAGCGGTCACCTCTGTAGAACGGACATCTGTCTAGGTGGCCGTTTCCACTACATTCCAGCCGCAGTCGCACCTGTGTTAGCGGTCACCTTGAGTAAGTGTCGGATAACCTTTTGACCCTCAAGAGGAGGGTTAAACATAGATTTGTTTACTGTTCGAAAGAATTTGACTGCCGGGTTTGCTAGTAGAATCTATACATGCCTGGATGTATGAGGCTACAATGTCACAGTAAAATTTCAAAAGCTAAATTTGGTTGAAGAAGTTTTATGCTCCTTAAATCGTATAATTTCTATGGCATTCTGTACATTCAGTGTGTTACATGTAACGTATGGCACTGCCAGTGGCCACTGCCAGTGCATGTGGTGGGGATAGTACTGTGTAGTTTTTGCCTGCGTTAATTAGTTACAGGTGGCAGCTCTCTATTTCAGCCTGTAGGCTTGCGTAGGTAAATGGATGAGTGCTTACCTAGTCTTGCAAATAGTCACGGCCGGGCGCGCCCCGCCGCGCCCCGGGCGGCGAGATTTTAAACCGTAGGATGGCGACGCCAGATTGATGAATCATGCGTCTCTGATTGGTACGTGCGGTATCCCAGAAACCACCGCAGCCTTCGCCCTACCAAAGATCATATACAATCATTGTATATGATCTTTGGCCCTACTCCCTAACCCTAACCCTAACCCTAACCCTAACGATAACCTTAGATGGGTTTCAAACTAATGAACTTCAGACGTAACGCCAGCCGCTCGCGAGTTTTTTTTTCGTACGCGTAAGCGCAAATACTTGCAGTGTCGTCATATACATAGCACATCCAAAATTCTAAAATACAATATGTCGCAATAGCGTAGCGAGTAGGGTCTACATCGCAAACGTCAAGTATGAAAGGTCGGTGGATCGAATCCCATCTGTTTTCTAATTATTTTCCTGTTTTCTGTATTTTTCTGTATCTTTATCTGTTTAACATTTTCTTCCAATTAACGCAAATACTTACATGATTTATTTACAACATTTTAATAACAACAATTCAGTTTTACAACAATTAAAAATTAAATTTGTTATATATTTTAGAGATGTCGTCGAAAAGTAACTGATATTATGTCAAAACGGGAAGGAAGTACGCGTTTTGTAATACACCGGAAGAAGATAGTTAGACGCAGTGGAATCAAAAGAAGCTCATGTTTGGTATACATTTGTATTTTATTCCACAGTGAACTCGTACGACAAAAATGTATGGGAAATGCAGTACCGAAATCGAGCTGTGCTTACTCCTTTGTTATTAATGCCCTGATAGTTGATCAAGAGTAATAATACCTCTTTATTAGGTTTATTAGGTTTATTAGCTCTGATTATTATGGATGTGCATGCATACATGCATGCATGCATCGGTGCGGTGGTTTCTGGATAGACTGCTGTAAGGGGTAAACCCAACGCACCAATCAGAGACGCGTGATACATCAATCTGGCGTCGCCATCCTACGGTTTAAAAAACTCGCGGGGCGCCGCGCGCGTGTAATGTCACCGCGCGCCGCATACCACGCTGCGCCTCCGGCGCGCGCGAGCGGTGGTAATACCATCAGCCGCGCGCATAGCTCGCCTGGCCCCGGGCTGCGCGCGCGGTGTATATCATCGCCGCGCCGCATACGCGATCCGTGGCGTCCCGGGCAGCGCGGGCGCGGGTGTATATGGTTCATACTTGCTGGCGGTCGCGTCTATCTATCATCGCGCCTCATGGCCGCTGTTACACACGGCTATATTATTATTCGAAGAAGGGCGCGCACGCGTCAGAACATCTGGACTCGCGGTTGTTAGGGTCCGGCTCTGATTTCACAGTCAAAGAACTATAACTATATATTGTGGCGTAAACATTGTCCGTGAACAAGATCGTCAGGCTTAAGGGTACGTTGTTCGTTAGCGAAAAAAGGGGCGGTGTGTGAGTGATGCGTGGGCGCGCTAGCATGACGGTGCGAGTGCGTTCATTGGCTTCATCTAGGTTGTGTGTGTTGCTTTTTGTGGGTGGAGAGGATGAGAGCGTTGGTGTGTAGTTTTATGTGTGTGTGTGTTGCGTGCGTGCGTGGTGAGTGCCTGCGCGCCGTGTGTGTGTTGTGTGTGCATATGGTGCGTGTGCGTCCGCGTGTGTGGGTGTGTCGCGTGGTGTGCGGTGTGTGCGTGTGTGTGTGTGATGTGTGTGTGGTGTGTGTGTGTGCGTACGTGCGTTTGTGGTTGCGGGTGCGGGTGCGCATGCTGTGTGGGCGAGCGTGGTATGGTGTCGCGTGCGTACATGTTTGGTGTTGGGTGGGTACAAGCGTGCGTGCCTTATGTGTGTGCATGCGTATGGTGCGTGGCATGCGGGCGGTGCGTGCGTGTGTGCGTGGTGGTGTGAATGGGTGTACTTGTGAATGCTTGTGTGGTGGGGAAACTGTGTGTGTGGTGGCGGAGAATTTAAGCAGGAATTATGGAATAGAATTGGTTATAGCGGACCTAAAATTACTTACCATGGTCTTTAGGCTGATACACTGACGGTATAGCAATTTATTACGTCAACTGAAAGTGCGTTTGTCATTCGCAGAGTTGCCAACAAACTCCACGAAGATGGCGCTCTTCGCTCGGCTCAAATCTGAGTATCCTGAGCAGATAGAATGCATGCGCAATAACCAGGTTATTGGGCTGCGATTCTATGATCCTGAGTATCCGAGTTTGTATACGGAAGGGCGCTGCATGGCAGTTTGCAATTGCAGTTTGCCACACTCGTCGTGAGACGGTGGTTAGTGTTTCCATGCCATCGAAGGTTCGCGGTGACGTTCAGTGGTACGTCATGTGACGTCACTCACCGATAGACCAATCACTAGCCATCCTGTATGCATATAGGGAGCATCCCATAATACATATTCGAAGGCAAAACAAAATAGCGCAGCGCGTATGGGCCGGACGTTTCTTCTTGAGGTGGTGGCGTTCGAATCCCGATCTGTTTAGTTATTTTATTTTTCTATTTTTCTATCTTTTATCATTTAACTATTTTGTGTTAGTGTTAGTGTTTAGTAATTGAGTGTTAATGTCAAATTTAATTAGGGTTAAGGGTAGGGTTAGGGTAGGGTACGTAGAGTTAGGGTTAGGGTAGGTTAGGGTTTAGGGTTAGGCGTAAGGTTAGGGGTTAAGGTTTTTGCATCAGGTTATTGTGTCGTCAGATCGTAGCGATCAGCAGCTAGGCTGTATGCGATTCAAGACTTGTACTTCCGAGAGTAGCCGAGTTCGTGCGTGACGTGAACACTGACGTCACGCGAACCTTCGATGGCATGGAAACATATATCCACCTCGGTGGGTGACGTGAGGTTAAGACAAGCGACTGGCCATCTACTGGCACATATGTTTATTAAGGCGAGCAGCGCGGTGTGTGATCAACAGGTACGTATCAGCATGCTGTCGAACACATGTAAAACGCTTATATTAAAGTATATATCTAGCAACTGACATTTAATGATTATGATTATATCTGGGGCACACCAGTGAAGGTTAGTGAGGCACAAATGAGATTTATGAAGAGTATATCAGTCTCTCACATGAAAGATTCTTCTTGTCATTCTTTTCTCCTCATTAAACGCTTAAAGTAACGCTATCTGTTTTATAACGTCTTGTGTCTTAATCGACATTTATATTTACATAAAGGATAGAACATCTTTGCTTGTTTAGTCTGTATGCCTAACTGTGTTATCACTTTTTAATATTCCCTGGAATAACATTTACAGAAGATTAACACATGTTGTGCCTTTCTTTTGATTGATTCAAATCTAGGTGAGAAATCCGAAAGTTGAATGACCGTAATGTGTGCGAATCGTTCCCTGACCGTTACGCAAAACCAAGACGCGGCGAATCACAGGTTATACTGACCAACTGGTTTTTTTTATAAATGTACTAAATTACATCCGCGAGTATAAACACTCAACAAGTCTCAAATCTCCGCGGCTGCTATCACATTTGAGCAATTACACCTAAAGATATCGATTATGGATAAGCAGTGCACGGACACACTCCAGCTTTATGCTATTATAAGGCTGTAACGGGCGGAAGACTGCATAATAACGCGAGCATAAAACATAAACGCAATAACGGCAGTCGGAGTCGCATTTGTAATTTGCGTCGCTGCACGAGCGCGCGAGCTTCTGCTACGAGCTTAAGCTAGTCGCAGGGTACGTAGTCCCTATTAAGTGGTGACGTAGGTGAGTAGATATCTGCTCTCTAACGGTCGGCACGCACTGCGCAGACGAGCGATGGACGGTCGCCGACGACGTCGTCATCAAAGTCCCGAGACGGACGACTAGCTACAGACGTTGGCGGCAAATCGCTGACCGAAAGTAGATGAGCATTTTACTGGTCGTTGCGCTCGTCGCTCGTCGCCAGCGTCGGCTCGCCATTGTCCGCTGCCGTCGCGCAACGCCGTCTCAAAGCAGGCAGCACAGCAGCGTGGGCGGGCGCTAACCGTCCTGCCGACGTCTGCAAGAGTTCGCGAGTGTCTCACCAGGCGGCGCAGTCGTCGGCATATACAACGCCGACGTCGATGCGGTGGTCGACTTCTACGGAGTTTCGCTGTGGGGCGTGGGTCACGGGCGGCAGTGCGGTCAAGCGAGCGCGCATTGCGCGAACGTGTTGACGGGCAATGTCGGCAGTCCAATGAAGGGCCAATACAAGCCAGCTGCTCGGGAGGATGACGTCTTGGACACGTACGATGGCGGGCAGAAAGATGAAGCTGTTCTTTCCGTCGTGCATGAATGGACTTCGAGAAATCAAAACAGGGGCCAATCGCTGCTAGGTGAGGCGACCGGTCTCTTGTAGGATGGCCGTTTGCACTACATTCAGCCGCAGTCGCATCTGTGTTAGCGGTCACCTCTGTAGTAACGGATGCTGTCTAGTGGCGCGTCCCACATTCCAGCCGCAGTCGCACCTGTGTTAGCGGTCACCTCTGTAGAACGGACATGCTGTTCAGGTGGCGTTGGCCACGTACTCTCCCACCGCAGATCGGCACCCTGTGTTTTAGCGTCAGCCGTCTGTGGAAGGACATCTGTCTAGTGGTATCGCGCCACGTATCTCCCAGCCGCAGTCGACTGTGTTAGCGGTCCCCCTCTGTAGAAGCCGACATCTGTCTAGTGGGCCGCGGCCAGCGTACCTGCCAGCCGCAGTCCGCAGCTTGTGTTAGCGTCAACGCTTTATATTTCGCAAACGGACATCTGTGCTATGTGCCGTCGCCACGTACGCGTCCGAGGCGCGTCGCATGTCTTCTTCGTTCTCCTGCACTCTCTCTCTCTATCTCTTCTTCAATAGTATCTTTCCTCTTCCCCTCTCCCTCCTGTCTCGCTGCCACCATTGTGTCTTTCTCTGCTCGGGCTCTCGCTCATTTCTATATCTTTCTTTGCAATCACCAACCGGTTGTCCATATGCAGGCAAGATATTAGGTGACGGATTAAACCTCGTTGGCTATCCCCTGCCATCAGCCTACCTAGTTTGACTTCTTTAAGATATTATAATTTATATATATATATATTTTTTATTTATATATCGGTATACTATGAGACCCTTCTAAACGTTGGCAAGTCCTATCTGTAAGTATTAGCTCGTTATTAATCTGCGGAGAAGCCTTTAGAGATCTTCTACGTAGAGAGCTAGTATGTTAACGAAGTAATACCATATGATTATGACTATCTTTGCATCATCGATGCAAGTCTTGTTCGACTGTCAAGGTAACGAGTAGCATACGTTTATGACGCGTGTGGTGTACTTCTCGCGTGTTTTCCCCAAAATTCCGGTATAACCTATGCGTGTTTGTTCCATGAAATCTTCTGCAGATATAATAGACACAATCGGTTCTGGATGGGAGTGCGATGGAACCTTCAGCTGACATTTGGTGACATGACAACGGCTACTCAGGCGGTGTAATATAGATCACTGGGCCGGTTCCATATTTTTGCGGATCGTTCCGTGCGGAAGTGATTAGCAATGACCGGGAAGCGAATAGTATTTTCATGGTAATAGTTAATCTGAATTAATGTTCATTATTACTCGGTCGAGATTGCGGCATAAGCTTATATATATATATATATATATATATATATATATATATATATATATATTCAGAAGTAAATTAATAGGCATCCCTATTATACCTATTACGCCTATTTCCCGTAAGGGAATCTTCCTATTTTACTCTGATATATGATATATATATATATATAATATATATATATATTATATATGTATTAACCATATGATC
>NW_014577199.1:405878-409949 GCF_000485595.1 Priapulus caudatus | reverse complement strand
TTTAAATAGGGATTGGGTTAGGGTTAGGGTTAGGGTGGGATTAGGGTTAGGGTTAGGGTTAGGGTTAGGGTTAGGATTAGGGTCCACGCGCATGCGCACATGAAGTATTTGCTCTTACGCGTACGAAAAAAAAACTCGCCAGCCGCTCTACCAGCTCGCCTATTCAGCCGTATTAAAATTGTATATTATGGATGTGCCATGCATACATGCATGGGGTAATGCTATCCCCCGGGCGTGGAGGGAGGTGACCGCAACGTGGCAGCACTAGTGTTAGGATTAGGGTCAGGGTTAGGGTTAGGGTTAGGATTAGGGTTAGGGTTAGGGTTAGGATTAGGGTTAGGGTTAGGGTTTTTGCATCATGATATCTGTCCTCCACACGCATAGATTATTTGTGTGGATAACAATGCCTATATATAGCGCTGGGCGACATATATATATTTAGTGTAGGGTTAGTGTTGAGGTCTTGTAGTTAGAGTTACCGGTTAGGGTTAATGTTTTGAACATCATCGTCAACGTTATCACGTGACCTCCCTCCACGCCCGGGGGATAGCAACACCCACATGCATGCATGCATCGGTGCGGTGGTTTCTGGGATAGACTGCTGTAAGGGGTAAACCCAACGCACCAATCAGAGACGCGTGATACATCAATCTGGCGTCGCCATCCTACGGTTTAAAAACTCGCGGGCCGGTTTGAGTCGGCGCGTTCACACGTACGCAAGTCAATACTGTGTCAAATTCAAATTCAAATTCAAAATTCAATTCAAATAAATTTTATTGGCACAAAATCTCACAGATACTTTGGCAGTATGTCGCGAGACGGCGTTGTTTACGATTTAGAGTGTTTAGCTTACGTTCCGAGTTTAATTATCAATCTTGAAAACGTGCATCCTGATCAAATTTTTACGAATTTTTATATACTGTTTTGGACTTAATTTCGTCAAAGTACACGTTCGACACTCGCGGCATCTACCGCTCTACCGATTCTACCGCTCTACCCCTCGCCGAAAGCTGGTGCTAAAATTTGGCTTGGGCCTGGGTCCGACGTTTTCGATGGGACCAAATCTGGCACGGGCCTAATTAGGCTTGGGCCAAAAACGTCCGTGTGAACGCTCGGCTCGAGCCAAATCTGGTGCGGGCCTAATTAGGCTCAGGCCAAAAACGTCCGTGTGAACGCGCCTAATGTGATCACTGTCAGCCACCCACTGCACTCACAGTCACAGGCACTTGAAGCGTTTCAATAAAATATAATGCTAAATAAATACGAAATCTATTTACTACCAAATTCTTAATGTTTCTATACTCTCTTTCACGTATTATTGCCGATAATTTCCTGTAAATGTCGTCCAAACGCTCATCTGTAAACACACGCCGCCGCCAATGCACTGTGCACACTGACACATATCTTATATATATAGCAGGTAGGAAAGCGGGATCCCTAAAATATTTCCTTTCGCACCTCGACGCTCACTTGATTCAACACGATTACAACACAAATATTCAACCATTCTACTGCGCATCTTTGTTTCTATGTCAAGAACAGTGTTCACTTGTTAAAAAACAAGGTCTCTGATTCGTAACTGAGCTGTGTCACGCGAAATCACACAAAGACTGACGAAATTCTCTGCGTATCGCTCCCATTTGCCAGTAAATGAAATGGCTGCCAGAATCATGAAACACCCACTGCGCTCTTCGTGACCTCATTCTTGCGCCGCAACGCTGCAAACACCGTTTTTACAATCGCTCCAATGCGAGGCTCGTAATGGGAGTTGGAAAGCAGCGTGGTAGTTCCAAAATGCAGTGCGCTGCCTATAGCCCTTAGACTGGTAGTTGCTCCCACCATCTTCAGCTAGTACTTTGATGGGTCCCATCGAGTAATCGAGTGGGAGCGAGTATCCAGTCTACTATAGCCCTGTACTTGCAAGTTGCAGCCATTTACATTTACTGGGCAAAGAGAGCGAATGCGAGAATTTCGTCAGTCGTCTTTGTGTGATTTCGCGTGACACAGCTCGGTTACGAACAGAGAGACAGTGATGTTTTGTTTATAACAAGTGAACACTGTTCTTGACATAGAAACAAAGATGCAGTGAGATAGGGTTGAATAGTGTCTCCGAGCTGTCGTCAGTCTAATAAACTCGGCTCAGTAGTGTGAAGATGGCCAGGGCTCGGTTAGTGTGGATTAGGGTAATATACGGGTGATTTGTTACAAAATTCTAGGGGACATCCGTCTCGCCTCAACACCAGCGACGCACACACAACTTTAATATATATATATATATATATATATATATATATATATATATGTATAATCATATGATTCTTGAACACTTACAATAAATTTGTAATACACTATACAGTAAAATACATAACCTAATATGACTCTTTATACAGTGCTGTATACATAACGTGCATGTAAACGCTTGACTTATTTTTAATATGCTATTTACAGTACTGATGAATTAATTAGTCACCTATGTTTTACTCAGCTGTATGATAGCGGTTACGAGTATTGGGAGCTAGACTACTACACAAGTGATGCGTCGCCCTATGTTGAGGTACTCAATTGATTTCTTGTTGATGCTGTCTAGAAATAACCAATTATTATGATTCTTTATCATAAGTCATCGTGAACCGTTAAACACAGAAAAACACGCATGCTCACGCGCATGCATACTTAGACCGACAGAGTGTCATTACATTAGAAATTACACATTATACGTACACATGCCTACACATCATAGTAGAAAGTTTCTGCATGACATTGTTCTGTAAGACGTCCCTATTCGATATACGAGCTACGACGAGTACGATATATTACGATACGATACGATATTACGAGCTTCAGATTTATAAATGTTAGACATGCTAATGCGCCTCACTATTGGCCAATGAACATCACGTGGTTGCCACGCGGGTAAAATGGCGAACGTGACGTCAAGGCACTGAGCTGTATATAATACGTATAATATTGTAATTTAATAACATTATTTAAATAATATAATAAATTTATGTCATTAATATTTTAATAATATAATAAATTTATGTCATTAATATTTTAATAAATGAATAATTTAATATGTAATAAATAATTTAATGTTATTATATACAGCTCAATGTGTCCGTCCGGCTTGTTCGTTGCTTCATACGTCATTGTAATAAAACCGAGAGTTCCCTGTGAGTCTAGAGCCCTATTCTATTTATTCGTGCGAATAAAAAAAAATTATATAGACGGGATTCTACGTGAGTTCATGTACGCTGCTACTCCTACACTATAGCTAACACGATTGCTCGACATGCGAGCAGGTATAGCGTTGTGTTGAACAAACCCCATTTACAGAACATGCCGAAAACTCATGGAGAATTTTTGGCATTTACGTTTTTTGACTAGAATGTTGTGATGCTAGTATGATAGTGAACGTATGTATACCGTCAACATTAATCACTGTAAATTTGATGCAGACGAGGAATGCGTATAGGGACTACATCCAGAGGTCGATGAGACTATTTTGGCGTGATTCTAACAGTTCACACCACTATGAGTCTGTAGACGACCAGAACTGGGCTCTCGGAAACATCACACAACATATCTTAGATGCCGAGCTAAACATTTTAAATGTAAGTTGTCAGAGCTCTAACGACCGAAATTTTTGCAATTCTCTAAGGAAATTCTCTACTTATTCTATAAAAAAGGTATTGGTGTTTTAGAAACATTGTAATATGTGAGATGCAACATGTCTTACTTTACTCACCCCCTCTCTCGCTCGCTCGATCGTTCTCTTGTTCCTGTACCACATTTCTCACTCCCTTCTAATAGAAGTATATATATAAATTATGTTACTATTCCACAGACTTCAAAATTGTTCAAAATCCACGAAAAAATTACTCTCGGAGTGTTGAACACAGAGGCACCAGTGGTATGAATGAGCAAATATATGTCCGAAATAGTTGGGTCTAAGTCATTAATTCACTGTCTTCGTCCGTATCTATCTATCTATCTATCTATCTATCTATCTATCTATCTATCTATCTATCTATCTATCTATCTATCTATCTATCTATCTATCTATCTATC
>NW_014577199.1:401918-404418 GCF_000485595.1 Priapulus caudatus | reverse complement strand
TCTATTTATCTAGCTATCAGTCTATCTATCTAACTATCTATTTATCATATCATTCTATCTATCTATCTTCTATCTATCTATCTAATCTATCTATCTATCAACTTATTCTATCTATCTATCTATCTATCTATCTATCTATTGCTATCACTCATCTATCTATCTATCATATCTATCTATTTATTCTATCTACTATATCTATCTATTCTATTCTATCTATCTATCTATTCCGCATCTATCTATTCTATTCTATCTATCTCTATCTATCTATCTATGCTATCGTATCTATCTATCTATTCTATCTTACTCTATCTATCTATTCATATCTATCTGATCTATCTACAGTCTATCTTTCTGTCTATCTATCTATCAATCTATCTATCTTATTATATCTATCTATCCTTCATTTATTCTACTCCTATTCTATTTATCTATCTATCTATCTTATCTATTCTCTATCTATTTCTATTCTATTCTATCTATCTATCTCTCTAGTATACTATCTATCTCATCTATTCTATTCTATCTATCTTCATCTATCGAATCTATCGATCTCTTTCCTATACTATATATATATATATATATATATATATATATATGCACATAATATCAGGAGTGAATAAAACCAAACTTGAATAAAAAAGTCTGTTTTTATTCATACTACATATATATATATAACCTACGATATTTGTAACGTATACAAATTACGATACATTAAAAAATTCTTTCAGATTGACTGGATATCGTTTTTTAATTACCTTATCGACGATTCAACCCTGATTAACGAGGATACGGTGGTGCAGGGAGTGGTGGATTACTTGGCAGCAGTCAGCGACGTTATTAACGGCTGGCCTAAAGAGTATGTGCTGAGAGGCGTGTCGATCGTGTAATATACCGATGTTCTTACGATTAGATACTTTCTTCATTAATATGAACCGCGTCTATCCGAGAATTCGAAAAATCCGGGGTTACAACGCCAACCCCAGGTTTTACAAGCACCGCACTTAAACCCCCCAGGTTTTACAAACACCACGCTTAAAACCCCCGGGTTTTGAAAACACTGTGCTTGAAACGCCCGAGTTGTACAAACACTGTATAGCGTGGAGCTAATTTAGCCAAACTTTTATTTATCCAAAGCCCGGGTCACAACAGATCGTACGAAATTTTGTCGTGGTAGACCCATATAATATTTGTCGTGGCCAGATCTTGCTACATGCCCGAAATGTATTTCCAGTGGTCACAAGGGCTACGACACATTAAAGATGGTTTGGTGATGGGGACGCGACAGAATGTGATTATGTCGTGGGTGTGTCGCAAGTCAGTCGTGCGACAGTCGTGAGTTGTCGGGCATTGTCGGGGGGCTGTTTTTCACGTGAACAAGTAGTGGTTCACTCGTGTGATGCGCGTGCTACAGTCGTGCGACTGTCGCACAGCAGTCGTGAGTCACTCGTGGGTCACTCGTGGGACGCTCGCGCGTCCGTCTCCCGACTATATAACGACGTATTATCGCACGACAGTCGCAAGACTGTCATAGGACAGACTCACGACAACCCGAAGACATAGATACCACAAAAAATCGTGGAACAAATAAGATGTATGTTTAATTTTGCCTCACGACGGCAAGTCGATGCCACGATGCTCAAAATTTCGTAGGACTGTCTTGCGACGACCCCCGATGACCTAGAATTTGCCCAAATGTTCTGTCGTGTCGTGGCACAAATGCGTCGTGGGCTCGTTGCGACCGAGGACACAAAGTATTCCTACGCGTGCAATAACAGGTTTGCTTACATTTATATGCACAATGCATAATGCATCCATGTACGTGATTTATGTAATTATACTGTTTCTCTGCTTGTTTTACGGGTACCAATGCGAAGGAAACAGAATGACTACGTCATCTGGATGCTAGCCAGCCGACATATCGAGTATATTTCGTACGAATACGCCCACATCTACAAGCTTTATGAGTATGCGAAATACCAGGACGCAAACTGGCCGTCGGATTTCACAGTTTGTAACAATGTGATGAAGTATGACCTTACCTCTGCACTCAATTCTATGTACGTTCGCAAATATTTCCCGGAGCAAGAGAAAGCGGACGTAAGTCATACATAGTGAGCTAACACCAGACATGCAAAATGCACTAGCTAAGCTACACTGTAAGTGAAATCGTGTTAAAATGTGACGTGGTCGACAGACAACACATATTATTAAATGATATAACTAAATAACAGCGAAATATTTAACTCAGTAGTACATCGATTTAGTGAAATAGATAACACAATAAGAGAATGCTTATATTATTACACTACCATTTCGCATGCGAGTATGTAAAATTACTTTTAAACCAACTGCAAACGTAAAGCATGGCCACGTAACGTCTCTCTATATAGACTATAGCCGCGTTCACACGTAGCAAGAAATCCGGTATTTAGCATTTACACGAGGCAAAATGCGCGGTCCAAGAAATACGGTATCTAAACAGATCCGGTATTTGATGTAA
>NW_014577199.1:399604-401893 GCF_000485595.1 Priapulus caudatus | reverse complement strand
CACACACACACTCACACACACACACACACACACACACACATACATACATACATACATACATACATACATACATACATACATACATACATACATACATACATATATATATATATATATATATATATATATATATATATATATAGGTTTATTAGAAGTACTTGTGGTCGTGGATTTAATCATGGCTCTAATCGAGGCAAATTGAGCGAAATACGTGCCAAAATAGGTATATAAATGTAAGAAACCACCAACAACGGGCAAAACATAAGAGACAAAAGGCGGGTCTTAGTAAATATCAGTAAATACAAAAATCATATACCATGGGAGATCTATAAAGTACATTTATACCGACTTTTGTTGTTAGGAAGAGTACTACAAATGGTTCATCGCTAACGTAACTTTGCTGATTATGCGCGACTGGAACGCCCCCTGGAGTGAGACCGAGAAATTGGAGCGGATTGACACGTTGATAAAAGATGTGTTTGCTGTGGAGGAACGCTTAGTGAATGTATGGATACTACGTGGTGTTTCTCTGGAATTATATCTTTACTGGTATTATGGGAAGTGGGTAACGACCAAATTCTACTTATAGCAGTTTATTGAGAGTGTTTGATTGAGAGCACGAAATTGTGTTTTTAGATTATGTTGCCGAATAACAATGACAGTTGAATAGCATAGGAATAGGCGCTTTTGCCGTTGGAACTACACGTTTATGTACCCCGTTTCACTCGAGGTTACCATGGGTGCAAAACCTATAGTAATCATTATTGGTGCGTATCTGCGTGGGAATGTATTATTGGCGCTACTAAATGTTGCAACGTGCTGTAGAATGAACGTTGAAACATTCGATCATCGGTGGGCGTGGTTATGAACCAAACCGAGAGTGCATCGTGATAACAAAAATGCCGATTAATTTCTATCCCTTTAATACGAATGTACTACTAACTATATGTACTAAATACATTTAGTGCATCACATGATAAATCGTTGAAATTCCATTGGATAACGTCGCAGGTACTATGAAACAATAGTGCCCGCCTGAGCGGGCATCCTCAAAATGATTTACCTATGATTGGTAATTCCGATATCTTGCTCGCTATTCTAATTATTCTAATAATTTGGATCATTTTAATATATCTCTATGTGTGTTTATATTCTGATGTTTCTGTGTTGACTCACGCACCACGTGTAGACATTATTACGTAAACTGAGTTTCAGGTGAAAAGCATAACCAAGAGAATAGGATACCCGGATTATTACATGGACGACTCTATAATGAACGACATTTACAGCGTGGTTGGTTTGACTCTTAAAATCTTACGTGGTCGTATAATCGGATAAAATGTGAAATCTTGGAAAGCTATCGCAAGTGTATATTTGCATTATAATTATTCTTATTAAATCGTTCTTTATTTTTCGGTTTATGCATATCGACCATTAAACTTATCCGTCTACACGTCTTGTATTCATCTGTCAAATAGTATAACTAGCATAGTTTATTAGCCTATCGCTTCAAGTATATTTAATCATTAAAAACACCTACCTGTACTTATAAACGAATCCAGAATCTAACCACTCATCAATTGCTCGGCGACGAATGTCTAATTTAATCTAATTAACACGTGATTATAATTGCAGTTTGACGTCGCTGCCGAGAACACGTTCTTCGAGAACTTTGTGAGTCTCAACAAATTTCGTCGTGAAGAGACGAAGCGCGAATACACAGGCGGCGTCAAGCACGAACAGTGGAGCTACGACATGACGCCTGCTAATGCGTTCTTCGTGGACTACCTGAACACACTGCAGGTGACGCCCGGACTTATAGATCATCCCGTATACTCGCCGGACGTCCCGAAACACATGTCCTACGGAGCGTTGGGCGGTTTCTTGGCACCTCTGCTGTTTCGTTCCATCGATTTCTACGGTAGGTGCATATAATCAACGAGCTGTAAACTATGCAATTAATCAATGAGCTACATTAGACCACACTATTAGTCAATGAGCTGTATTAGACTTTACTATTAATCAATGAGGTGTATTATACCATACTATTAATCAATTAGCTGTATTATACCATACTATTAATCAATGAGCTGTATTATACCATACTATTAATCAATGAGCTGTATTATACCATACTATTAATAAATGAGCTGTATTAGACTTTACTAATAATCAATGAGCTGTATTATACCATACTATTAACCAATTAGCTGTATTATACCATACTATTAATCAATTAGCTGTATTATACCATACTATTAATCAATGAGCTGTATTATACCATACTAG
>NW_014577199.1:395216-399410 GCF_000485595.1 Priapulus caudatus | reverse complement strand
ACACGCGCGCGCGACACACACACACACACACACACACACACACACACACACACACACACACACACACACACACACACACACACACACACACACACACACACACACACACACACACACACACACACACACACACATGTCTCTGTCTCTGTCTCTCTCTCTCTATCAGTCTCAATCTTGATTTCTGCTCTCTATATCTACACCGCACTCTTTACCTCACACACGGACAAAGACGGGCAAACGGACGCGCGATGTTTACTTTCTCGCTTTTAATTGTCTAATATTATTAATACACAAAACATAATTATAATAATAACACCAGAATCGCACGGTCTACTTACAATAACAATATTACGCTAATCGAGTGACTAAAGATCATTAATTTTCCTGCAGGTTCACGGTACAACGAGGAGGTCGAGTACGAATCGTGGTGGTCGGCAAACACCAAGTTAGCTTTCCTTAATCGGACGAAGTGCATTCATCAGATGTATAACGTTAGCTACAAAATCGGAGACGAATGGTACGAATTCAACGAAGGAGATAGCGCCGCTAAGCGGGACGGCCCGGGTGAAATCGGCGGATTGAGAATGGCATATCGCTCCTACAAGGAATACGTGCCGGATGAGGCGGAGAAGGAAATTGTCGGGTTGAATCTAACTCATGACCAGGGGTTCTTTGTCGGCTACGCTCAGTCGCGCTGCCAGAATCTGCCCGACGAAACGCTAATATCGTACCTAAAGAGCGGAACAGCTCCGAATGATCTCGTAGTCAAGGCAACGCTCAGACAGACGCCAGAATTCGCGCAAGCGTTCAACTGTCAGCCCGACTCGCCGATGGTCGCCGACGAAATATGTAAAGTCTTCTAAATTCTGTGATATGACATGGATAGCACCGACTAAGCATATGTGTGATTCTATTTCTATGTGTGATATATATGCTCATAGAACGTCGTGTTAATTTCAAGATCCCTGCTAAAGTTATGCTTAGCAAATAGGAAATTATTTAAGAAAATGTAAAATTACAATCGAATCAATACGTGCGTGCGGGAAATATTAAATTGATTAACTATACATAATTAAATTTTTCTGTTGTGATTCCGCGAGTTTGATTCAATCATGAAATTACTACGAATTAGTTGTTTAATGTTTTTAGTTATTGAGCATTAGGTATAATCTCGCGTGCACGATTTGATATAGCGGAAATTGTGTGTGCGTGCGTGCGTGCGTGCGTGCGCACAGGCACTTGAAACGTCTCAACAAAAAAAAGAATGGTAAATAAACACGAAATGTATTTACTACCAAAGTCTTAATGTTTCTCTACTCTATTTCTCTACTCGTGCGCGCGCGCGCGCGCGCGCGCGTGTGTGTGTGTGTGTGTGTGTGTGTGTGTGTGTGTGTGTGTGTGTGTGTGTGTGTGTGTGTGTGTGTGTGTGCAAATGCGTTTGCGTACGAATGAGTGCATGTGTACTATAATGGTTAGACAATAAAAATAAACAAAACAATAAAAACAATAACAAAAAACAATAAATCAGAATTAAGTGTCTAATTATCTGTGTCGAGTTGGCAACGTCTATGGCTATATATATATCACTATCATATATATATATATATATGTGGTGTGTGTGTGTGTGTGTGTGTGTGTGTGTGTGTGTGTGTGTGTGTGTGTGTGTGTGTGTGTGTGTGTGTGTGTGTGTGTGCGCGCGCGCTCGCAAATGCGTTTGCGTATGAAGTGTATATGTACTAAAATGTGTAAACAATAAAGCTGAATATGCCTCCGAAACAATGCTCTTCAGTTTATATCTGTAACTGTCATTTCTCAAGATTTATTCCAATGATAACGATATACGCTTTATATCATTGGTAAACATGTATATTTATTGCGGACCATAAATCCTGTACAGTGACGAATGTATCTTATCCTGGGAGAGCCGAGATGATTAAATGAATGTGCGCCAAGTAATGCGATACCAGATTGTGATTGACATGTGACTGTAAAGAAGTATATTTGCTTATCTCTTGATTCAAGTTATAGTTAAAATGAAAGAAAATAAAAAACCATGGACTATACGAGAATTCATAGCGTGTGTATTGAATTAATACAAGATCATATATATACAATTATATATATATACAATTGTAATCTTGGCAGTGATGCGATCAAATCATGCTATTTATATAATTTTGTATCCATTTACAAAATTCCCACCGTGCATAGGTGTTTAAGAACCTGTTACACATTACTACCTACTAACCAACATACGCACTGTTTGTGCCAAATATTATGCAAGTCATTTAGCTGCAGTCATAGAACGACACATGGGCCACTTTAAACGAAATTAACATATATGTATGTAATATATTCAAAGATCAGCAAATATGTCCGCATAAAATATATGTCAAATATATCTCTACATGAAATTACGCGCGGGACTCGCACGGAAGCCTACACCTTTGCACACCCTGTATTGTATACGACAATCTGTGTATATATTGACATTCTTCATAAAACCGCCTGATCGCATATAAAATGTCTAGTCGGGAGACGTGCAAACACGGCTCCGTCGCTGAGATGTGAGCAGCCGTAACTAGTCGACCATCCATAAACTAAAAATCGAGCGATAAATTCTACATCGGACACTGCTGTGACTGGTACCGTCCCACGGCGCGCTTCCCCATAAAAGTACCGGCAACCTTGGTTTTTTCTACCGGCAGAGTATAGCTGAGGTGCGGTCCCCACACGCCCGGCGTCGCATCGTTCATGATAGAACAGCAGCAGCAGCAGGCGAAAGCGTGCTGTCATTGTGCGATATAACACGGTCGCCGCAAACATGACGATATTGCGTTCGTGACGAGTGAGATCACTTGCACACGCACGCGCGCACACACACCCACACACACACGCGCTCACGCACACACGCTCGCGCACGAAAACATACACGTACACACACGCACGCACGCACACGCACGCACACGTACACATACACACACACACGCGCGCGCGCACGCATACGTACATTCGCACACACACGCACGTAGAGGGAGGCGAAACGACGCGAATCCAAGATGGCCGACACGGAGGAAATCCTCCGCGAATCGCCTAAGTACAATATGTTCTCTCGCTCGTCGCTAGGCAACAACACCGTCATGCTAGCGGCCGTCGCCGGCGTCTGCTTCGTCACGTTCCTCTGCATCATCATCGGTCTCAGCGTCGCGCTCGCCAACGCGTCAACTGACGACGCAACGAGCGTCGACTACGAGGAGTGCGTCAACGCCGACTGCCTGATGCAGGCGGCACACATGGTCGGCTACATAAACGCCAGCGTTGACCCATGCAACAGCTTCTACGAGTACGCGTGCGGCTCGTACGCCGACAGGCACCCGCTGCCTGCCGACCGCAGGTTCGTCAACGTGCGCGCGAACATGGAGAGCAAGATCGCCGACGATCTGAAGCTGATCCTCGAGTCGCCCGTGAAGGACGCGAACTTCGAGACGGAGTGGAAGGTGAAGACCATGTTCACGTCCTGCATGAACGACTACGAATCGATGAAGTCCGGTGCGGGGACGTTCTTGGGAGCCGATGGTATCATCAACAAGACGGGCGGTTGGGCGGTGCTAGCGCCGCTGGAAGACTGGGACCTCGACAACGCCCTGCAGCGATTACACGTCGACCATTGGACGAACGTATTCTTCAGATTCCAGGTTGTGCCCGACGAACAGGACTCAAAGAAAAATAGGATTTTGGTGAGATTGCTACTATTATATATATCTACTATACTATTGTAAGTTGTACTATACATGTTTTACTATACTGTAGTAATTAAAGGCATAATTCGACCATCGATTATGCAATTTTAACGAATGCTACAGTAACTGGCACCTTGTGTAGTTAATAAGTACATTACCTTATAGCCAAACGCGTATTAGTTTGTCCAATATCACTGCTGGTTACTAAGAAATGTCTAATTGAAATCCGCAGTCCAAGAAATCGGTTGTTGACAGTTACAAACCGCCATGCCGGCCGAAACCGGCCGTAACTGGCGAGGCGGTGTCATACAGATTATAGTGCACCGGACATTTTCGCACGTATGCTCGGCCGTCAGTGATTTCGATCCTTGTAGTCTGAGTGCGCATTCCGTACGTTATGGTTTTACTCTTGGGATTCGGGAATAAATGAATATACGAAGTTCTTGAGATTACA